>NW_026006686.1:0-4676 GCF_001458135.2 Marmota marmota marmota
GGGACTGGTAATTGAACTCAGGAGCACTTACCACCAAGTCACATCCCCAGCCCCCTTTTTAATCTAATTTAGAGACAGAATATTGCTAAGTTACTTAGGTCCTCACTAAATTGCTGAGGCAGACTTTGCACCTGTAGTCCTCCTTTGTCAGCCTCCCAAGCCACAGCATCGAGCATTTTCTGCTAGTTCTAATATCTATGAATTATAATATCTATGAATTAGACAATAATCTATGGATTTCTTTTTCAAATTTGTTGATATTTTTATGGGCCTCATTTTTCCATATGTTGTAATATTTTCTCACTGAAATTTTGCTGGTGCTTTACAAATTTCAACAATTATAGCACAATAAACTCATCATAAATCGAAAGCATCTTAAGTCAAAAAAGCATTCAATACACTAAACCTACTGAACATTACAGTTTACTACCACGACATAATGTGGATGATAGAGTGTTTATCCTCATAATCATATGGTTAACTGGGAACTGTAGCTCATTGCTGCTGCCCATCATCAAAAGTAAGTCTAGGAAAAGATCAAAATAAGAATACAACTCCTTCTTAATGTGTGTCATTTTTACTCTCTCATAAATTTGAAAAATCTTGAGTTGAATCATGGCAATTCAGAGATCTTCTGTATACAAATAATAGTGAAGATGAAGTCATGTAATTCTTTTCCTTTGTTTCTGATTTCAAGAATGTGCATTCATCTTCCTATGTATGGCTGCTAGGAGGAGACAGAATTATTTTGATTTCACCAAATATGAAATTAATCTTGGATGAGGCAGCTGGTGGTTAGGCATGGCACACACCTATAATCCCAAGTTTCTCAGCTAAACTCAGTTTAGGTAGTTCATTTGCCTCTGGAAATTTGTCAATGTGTTTGAGATTTTCTATTTTTTTGAGGGGGTATAAATTTTCAAAATAGTTTCTAATTATCTTGTCTATTAGTATTGCCTATTGTGTTATTTCTTTTTTTTATCACAATTTAGTAATTTGAGTTTTTTCTTTTTTTCTACTCATAAGTATAGCTAAATGTTTATCAATTTTATTTAGTTTTCAAAGACCAACTTCTTGTTTTGTCATTATTGATTTTTTTGTTTCAATTTTTACTGATTTCAACTCTGATTTTAATTTTTTACTGTGTTCTGTTGCTTTTGATGTTGATTTGATCATCTCTTTCTAGGGTGTTGAGATGTCATATTAGGTCATTATTGACTTTTTATTATTTTAATGAATGAGCTCAATGCAATAAACTTTCCTCTCAGCACTAAGTTCATATTGTCCCAGATACACTGATATGTTGTATTGCTGTTCTCATTTACCTCTAAGTATTTTTTTAACCTATCTGATATCTTCTCTGTGCATTTGTCATTCAGTAGCATGATACTTAATCTCCAGGTCTTGGAGTACCTTCCATTTTTAAAATTTTATTGTTGATTTCTGGTTTTATTCCCTTATGATCTGGTAGAATGCAAGTCATTATCTTAATTTTTTGTATTTACTAAAAGTTGTTTTGTGGCCTAATATATGGTCTATTTTAGAGAAAGATCAATGTGCTGCTGAGAAGAAAGTGTATTGAGTCTTTGATGAATGAAATGTTCTACACATGTCTGTTAAGCCTGTATTATTTCTTGTATTCATTAGTTTGATCATTTTTTAAATTTATTTTTTGTTTGGAAGATCTATCTACTGATGAAAGAGATGTGTTAAAGTCACCCAGTATTATTTTGTTGTGGTCTATTTGCTTCTTGAATTTGAGAAGAGTTTGTTTGATGCTATTAGGTGCTCCACTGGTTGGGACATAAATATTTATGATTGTTATGCATTGATGTATAATTCCATTAAGCAGTATAAAATGTCCTTCTTTATCCCTTCTGACTAACTTTGGCTTTAAGTTCACGTTATCTGATATGAGGATGGACCCCTGTTTGTTTACACATCCATTTCAGTGATATTTTTTCCCAACCTTTCACCTTCAGTCTGTTGATGTCTTTGCCTATGAGGTGCATCTCTTCAAGATAGAACATTGTTGAGTCCTGATTTTTGTTTGTTTGTTTTTGTTTTGTTTTAAATCCAATCTACTACTCTATGTCTTTTCATTGATGACTTTAGGCTATTAATATCCAGGGTTATATTTGAGATGTAATTTGTATTCCCTGTCATTTTTTCTTTTATTTGCAGGGGAGGGGGAGTTCAAATTGATTTGTTTTCTCTTTTGGTTGACTTTTCCTTTAGTGTAGTTCCTGCCTCTGCTGTTTTTTTTTCAATTATTATTTTCTTCTCATGGAATATTTTGCTGAGAATGTTCTGTAGTGCAAACTTTCTAGTTGTGAATTCTTTTAACTTTTATTCATCATGGAAAGTTTTTATTTCTTAAATCTGAAGCTTAGTTTTGCTGGATATAAATTTTTTTTGGTTGGTATCTATTTTTCTTTCAGAGCTTGATATACATTATTCCAGAACATTCTGGCATTAAGGATCTGGATTGAGAAAGTATCTGAGATCCTACTTGTTTTCCCTGTATATATAATTTAATAGTTTTTTTTGATAACCTTTAAAATTCTATCCTTATATTTTATGAAAGTTATTCTCATTATAATGTGCCTTGGTGTGGGTCTGCTGTAAATTTGTACATTTGGGGTACTGTAAGCCTCTTGTAGTTGATTTTCCATTTCATTCTTTAGAAATGGAAAATATTTTGATATTATGTCATTGAAAAGATTGTACATTCCATTGGTTTGTATCTCTGCACCTTCATCTATTTCAAATAATTAAATTTGGTCCTTTATGTTATCCCATAATTCTTGGAGGTTCTGTTCATGGTTTTTTTTTTTACAATCTTTTCTGTAAAACTATATTTTCAAGAATATATATTTTGTTTTCATTTCATGAGGTTGTCTTTCCAGTGGTCTAGTCTATTGGTGATATTTTTCACTGGGTTTTTAATTTTATTTATTGTTTTCTTCATTTTAAGGGTATCTGCTTGATTCATTTTTATATTCTCTGCCCTCTTTATTGAAGTGATCTTTTACTTCCAATATTTTCTCTCTGATATAATCTTTTATTTTGAAGATCATTTTAGCTATGCACCTTCTAAACTCCTTCTCTGACATTTCTTTTATTATGCTGCCTATGTATTCTATTGTTAGAACATCTTGGTTTGAAGTGCTCATTCCCTTCTTTTTTCTTGCTTTTGTGTCTCTTCTCATTTAGCAGGATGGATCTGGGTAGCTTTTACCCTGTAGTCTTAGAGTCTCCCTGAAGTCCTCCAGTACCTCACCTTCAAGAGAGAGACAAATATTACCCCAATGCAAAAAAATATATGGCATTCTACCAAGTAGCTCCTATATTTGTTTCTACAGTTTTCTTGCAGTAAACAAAAATGATGTGTTCAATTATCATCTACAGTATAAAAAGTTAAGTTTGGTAAAAGGGTTTCTAATTTCAAATGATGGACAAAAAGGAGACAGAAGTAGTGTAGGATTTGATGTTTATGAGGGAGGAGAAAAGATAGAGGTAAAAATATATAGTAAGAGTGAAGAAAGATGCTGCTGCCACTGACCTGCTCCTGCACATGCCACTGCTACCACTACGTCTTCTGTTGTGCCTGAGGTGTATTCTCTGGACACTGCCTCAATTACCTCTGTTGGGAATTCCAATGCTATTTCCAGTGATTGCTTCTGCTGAACCTGAAGTCTCCTTTCAATCAACTGCCTCCTGCACCACTGTCACCATCGCTGTTTCTGATTACGCTGTTGCCAGCCTGAGATCACTTGGTGGTCTTCTTTCTGGGTGCTGTTGCCAAGAAAATACCATTGCCCTGGATGCAACTGAAGATTACACTGCTGCTGACCTCCAGAGATCAACTGGAGACAATGCCCCCGCAGTTGTAGTTGTAGCTACCACTGCAGCCACAGCTACTGCTGATCTTCTGCCTGCTGCCAACTATCACCACCATTACTGCTGCTACCACAGCCTAGAGGATTGCTTCAGGGAAGACTCCAGGTTTGGGTGCATGTGGCTGCACCCATTTGGGACACCAGCAAAAGCAGGGGGCTGGGGTGCCTGCAGGATTACCACCATAAAAGCTTTTGTCTGGGGACTTAAGCTGGGACCTGTGGGTCTAGTGTTGGTTGGGGTATTTGCAGGTTTGAAGGTGCCTGGGGTCTTCCTCCCTGAGAGTGCTGGTGGCCCTTGTATTGCTGCTGCATCTCAGAGTTGCCCTTTGCATGAGTGCATTCCTGGTTGTCTTTCTGCAAATAGGAGCATTATTGAGATCTTGAGACTGCAGCATGGCCAATCCTGAGGCATCTAAAGCCCAGATTGGTGGGATAAAGACTGGGTTTGTGAGGGCTGATCTGAGTCAAGGGATGTCGGTAAGAGGGCTGAGAAATTGTTGAACAATGACAGAGTCAGTTCAACTTGCCAGCAAGACTTACTTTATTTATTTATTTTTTTTAAATTTTTTTATTGTTGGCTGTTCAAAACATTACATAGTTCTTGATATATCATATTTCACACTTTGATTCAAGTGGGTTATGAGCTCCCATTTTTACCCCATATACAGATTGCAGAATCACATCAGTTACACATCCATTGATTTACATATTGCCATACTAGTGTCTGTTGTGTTCTGCTGCCTTTCCTATCCTCTACTATCCCCCCTCCCCTCC
>NW_026006687.1:0-18835 GCF_001458135.2 Marmota marmota marmota
TCTACAGTATGGCTGGAAAATTTATCATGCAGGCTGGGTATTATTAATAACTGTGCTATTCTATCTCCAGGTGAAATTACTGATATACCTCTTGGAGAACTAGCTATAATTTTTATTTCACATACATAATTGGGATCAATTACCCCAGGACTTATCATAAGTCCTTTTAGTGTAGAAGAACTGCGTCCCATTAATAGCCTACTGTTCCTTGTGGAAGAGGTCCTTTTACTCCTGTGGGAATGATTTGAACTCCCATCTCTGGAGTTAGTACTGCTCTGGCAGAGGCGCAGATGTCCAACCCTGTGCTCCCTCTGATTTGTCTGATGAGGGATTTAATGGACAATGTGTCCTGGGCACTACCCTGATGGTGTTGCTGGGTTCCTCCACTGCCCCGTAGATTTGTGGCTGTGAGCCCTGGAGCATTGGGCCCCCCTGTCCGTTTTTTGGCAATGGAGCCTGATGCCTTTCTCCATGATATCGTGAGTAAATACCTGGTCCTTGTCTGTTTTTTGATAAGGAAGTACCCTCTATGGTGTTTTGAGAATGGCATTCATTAGCCCAGTGTCTCCCTCTACAGCATCGTGGGCAAACACCCGGTATTCTATTCCTTTGATACCTAGTTTTGTTAAACCCTTTTCCTATGGGGCAATTCCTTTTAAAATGTCCTGTTTGTTCACAATCTTAGCATGTTTTTGGCCTGGCATCTAACGCCTGTTGTACTGCAGCTGCCAAGACTTGCCCTTGTTCATTAATGTCTCTACATAATTTAATATATGTGTTTAAATCTTCATGTATCCATGGTCTAATGACCTCTCTGCAGTAACAATTTGCTTGGTCATAAGCCAGTTGTTTTATTAATGGCATTGCTTGTTCTGTATCCCCCAAAATTCTGGCAGCTGTTTGAATAAGCCTATCTGCAAATTCAGCATAAGGTTCATTAGCTCTCTGTATTACCTTAGGTAACTGACCTTGTAAATCTCCATGTCCTTGTAAAGACTACCATGCCTGAACAGCATCTGCAGCAATTTGTGCATATATAGCAGGATCATATTCAATTTGTTGCCATTGACCCTCATAAGGTCCTTTTCCTAACAACATATCTAGATTTTCTTTGAGGGTAACTGGCTGCTGCATTTTCCTAGCTGTCTCCACGCAAAATTCCTCATTGGCAACCTTCCATAACAAATATTGTCCTCCATTTAGCACAGATTTACACATGTTAGCCCAATCTGCTGGCATCATGTCCAAGTTGGTAATGGCTTCAACCATGCTTACAGTGAAGGGTGGTTGTGGACCATAGGTTGTTACATCCTCCTTTAATTGTTTCACTGTTTTGAAATCTAAAGCACAGTGAATTTGTTGCCATCCTGCCTGCTCAAGTACAGGGCATGCTAATCTTTGAGGTCCTGCCTCAGGATTCCATCTATCAACTACATGGGTTGCGGGCCACTCAGCTGTCTCTATAGGTGGAGCTGTTGGTTGAATTACACCCTCTGGTGATAGAACGGAGTTAGTAGCAGCCTCCTGTTGTAGCTTTCCCCCCGATAGCTGTGTCTCCTCTAAGCTTTCTTCCTTTATCTGACTAGCTGGAGAGACCTTCTCTTTTGCTTGATCTAACATGTTTTCTACCATAGTCTGGACCTCTAACAATTTACTTAACACTCTTTCAGTTTTTTTTTTTTTACTAATTTCTAATCTACTATAAAGATAACACAACCAACAAGATAACACAAAACAAAACCGAAGGAGAATGAAACAAAAATGGAATAAAAAATTGTTGTATCAGTTTTCTCTTCCTCAGGGCTGAACAACTTCAAACCTTGAGCCAACCATTTTTCCCAGTTTGCCTGAGAAATTTCTAGGGATAGACAGCTTGAAACAAAAACAAAATAAATGAAAACCAGAACACATTTTTTTTTGAAATGGTCACCCATTCCCTCGCCTTCCCTCAGGGGCGAGCAATTTCACTTACCTCCGAGCTTCAGGAATTCCCCATACGGACCACCAAAAGCTGCAGTCTGGCTGGGCACAAAATAACTGAGCCACCACACAGCCTTGTAGATTCAAACAGCAGCTCTTTATTCCCGAACTCTCACCAACACTCTACCCACATTTCCCGTGAACACCCTGCCTTCACCCGGCTCCTCGCACCAATTCTCTCAGAACCCGTGAGAACTCAATGGGAACTCCAAAGGAGCAGGCGCCTGAGGCAGCAGGATATGCCCTAATCCTAGCAGGATCCACCCTAATCCTGGAGCTGCCCTATTCCCAGCAGGATCCACCCTAAACCCAGAGCCACCCTAATCCCAGCAGGATCCACCCTAAACCCAGTGCCACCCTAATCCCTGAGCAGGGTCACCTTTCAACCCAAAATGCCATGCGTCATTCCTACTTGGCTATGGCTCTTAGCACACTGCTTTTGGCCAAAGGCCACTTGAAAGCTGACAAAACAGAGGACACTCTTTAAAAATTTTTTTTTAGTTGTATATGTACACAATATCCTTGAAATGAAAGAAACTATAAACCAAATTAAAAGCTCAAATGAAAGCATCACTAACAGAGTAGACTGCTTAGAATATAAGACATCAGACAATGAAGATAAAATATATAATCTTGAAAAGAACATAGACTACACAGTGAAAATGGTAAAAAACCATGAGCAGAACACTCAAGAAATATGCGATAGCATAAAGAGACCAAATCTAAGAGTTATTGGGATAGAGGAAGACATATAGGTCCAAACCAAAGGAATGAACAATCTATTCAATGAAATCATATCAGAAAACTTTCCAGACATGAAGAATGAATTGGAAATCCAAATTCAAGAAGCCTACAGGATGCCTAATGCACAATATCTTTATTTATTGATTTTTATGTGGTGCTGAGGATGAAACCCAGTGCTTCACAAGTGCAAGGCAAGCACTTTACTACTGAGCTACAGCCCCAGCCTCTGAGGACACTCTTAAGAAAATGAAATATCCAAGCAGTGTACTTGTTTGGGTCATTTTATTAACCTTGCAGTAATGTGAGTTTGCTTTTTATAGTTTCTGGACCCACTTAGAGTATTATAAAATGATTTTCACTATATACCTCAAGGGTTCCTATCCCAAACTCAGGAAACCAGATAGGACAAAAATGTCCAACTCCAAAGATCTCCTGCCATATTCTCTAGGGTAGGAGTACATCATATCCCATACACACTTCCCCATCTGTCGAATAAGGGCATGAGTAAAAAATTGGCCTGCTGGGTGCCTTTTCTTTCTCTCTATCTACTTCAGACCCCAGGACTTCATATCTGGGTTAGAGCCACACTAGTTCAACCAAGACATTCATGTGCCCTAGATCACTCCTGTCTGATCTATCCTTGTAAAACACCTTTCCTTGTAGCCTGAGACTCCACCCACACTTCCATGACCACTTCAGTGCCCATGGCCACAGGATTCACGTCAAATTCTCTCTTGATGTTCTCATCTGGACTCAATTCCCTTTTCAGTCCCACTTCCCACCTCTCCTGTACCAACCTTCCTCCAGGCCAAATAATCAGCCACCAGAGGATGAGTTCAGTGTGGAAGGCCACTTTGTGCCTTCAACTGGTAGAAAATTAAAAATACCAGGAAACTGAATTTGTGTTTTAGGATTTATAACCTCTTGGAGAACCAGGCATGTGTGAAAAGTTTAATAACAACACAAGTGTTAAGAACACATGAGAGGGGCCGGGGTTGTGGCTCAGTGGTAGAGTGTTTGCCTAGCATGCATGAGGCACTGGGTTTGATCCCTGGCACCACATAAAATTAAAAACAAATAAAATAAAGGTATTGTGTCCAACTACAACTAAAAAAAATAAAAAAGAAAGAACACTGTTGCAAATAACTCATACGCAGGTCAGCATGAACAAGGAAGAACAAGCAGAAGAAGCCGAAGAAGCCGAAGAAGAAGCCCCTTTATTGTATACAGCAGTTTTTTTTATAGTATTGTGAACAAAGAAGGCAGAATTCCTTCAGCAATGAATCAGGTCTTTAAGCTAGCTAAACATAGTATACAGCAGTAATTTACTAATCAGAATTGACCTGCTTCTCATGGCTTAATCTACTCTTGGGCTGGAGCATTCTGAGTTCTGCTCTTTGTTAAGAACAGATAAAAATTTTCTCAGAGCCCTCCTATCCCACTTGACAGAACATCCCGTTTGCAGGTAAGCTCTACCAAGGACAGCAAACATCTCATTTTCAGGCATGCTCACCATCACCTTATCTAAACCTTGGCGGAACATCCTGTTTGCAGGCAAGCTTCATCAAGGACAGCAAGCATTTTATTTTCAAGATGCTTGCAGTCACTTCTGATTCTCTACAAACACAAGAGATGGGGAAATGCTGTCAAGCAGGTGACTTGTCACTAACCGCCAAGCAGTGCTGTCCATATTCAACATCACAGACACTGAGACTCCAGTGAGCCCCCAGGAGGTTCCGGAGAGGACTCATAAATGTGATTGGAGATATCATAAAAAAGGAGTAAAGATACTAGCTACACTTATGATTTGTTAGACTAGGCATTTAATTCTTACAACAACTCTGCATAAAAGAAGCATCATTCACTCATCAAATTTCCTGCCATTTTTCCTGATGAGGGAGTCAAGGCTCAAAAAGGTTAAGTGAACTACTAAAAATCCTACAACTAGTAGGTGATGGAGCTGTGAAGGATTTCCAGGGGTATCTAATTCTACCACAAGTCCTTCCTAATATATCCTTCTGTCTCTTTTCACATGATATAGAGGCTGGGGTTTCTCTTCCTAATCAGATATTCAGAGCTTTGAGTGAAGCAAATATTGGAGGCTCAGTTATCTTGTCTCCTCTCACACCAGCAGCTCTGCAAAGTGCCTTGAATATGGCAGGACTTTATAAATGTGTATTGTTTTGCTTATAGAGCCATGTGTTGGGCTTGGAGAGTTTGAGTCTCCCTATAAGCCTCCCCCTCCTTGGATGCCTCCTCATGACCATGGAGCCTCTTCTCCTTCCATCCAGCTCCGAGCACACTCCAATAAGGCCAGAGAACAATGCTTGGAAGCATAGATACCATTTGTCTCCCAAATCTTGAGGACAGATGGCCAGCTAGGAGGATTCTCTGTTGCAAAGGCCTCAGAAAGTCCATGTGGCTGTGGCTATGTGTAATGAGACATTGGTGGGCTGTGTGTGAACTATGTTGTTCATAGTGGCCTAATGAGGCATTGGTAGCCTCCCATGGCACCCTCACAGGGATTGATCCCCTGATGCAGGTGAACTTCTCTCTCAAGCTCTGCCAGAGATCCCACACAGCACCTGAGATGGGTGTGACCTGCCAACATATTGATCAGTCTGCTGACTGCAAGATATCATGAAGCAAGACTCTTGAAACCTTATCCCAACCTTTGATGTCCTTTGATAAAGAAAGTGTGGGCTCCATTTTGCTTTTCTCAGTGTGGAAGCTTGATCCCTAAGATTAGCTAGCCCATCCTGCCCCTACTTTATATAAATATTTTCTGTGTCCTATTGTTTTTTCCCCATTCTATTTTTCTTATCTTTTATCTTGCAGCCAGCCCATTCCACTGAGGGGAACCTCATTTCCATTGCCTGTGTGCAACATGGGGTAGAGATATGCCAATTATTGATGCTCTCACAAGGAAGGTGATGCCACCTAGTGCAGCTTCACTTGGTAGGGGTCTTGAATGCATTTCCATTTGGCTTTAATTTTCTCCTTAGATATTGGAGTTGCTGTTGCTAAGTCTGACTCCACTTGAAGCTATTGTATGGAGACATATTCTCAGAAGCAGTGGGAAGCAAAGTGCAACTCCTCCAGGTGGTTTCTTACTTTTGCCCACCACACCAGCCTTTTCTTCCTGTTATTTATTTATCTATTTATTTTTTGTGTGGTGCGGGGGACGCAAACACTCTACCAACTGAGCTGTATCCCCAGCCCCCTCTCTTCCTGTTCTAAGGAAGGAAGAGGGGTAAAGCCATGAGCTGACTCAAAACATTATCTCCCATTTGCACCCACATCTGGGTAAGTGATGTGGTTTCAAAGATAAATGCCTCTCTGAACCGCAGTGACTGAGAATAGATAAAGTGGTTTGGAGATAGCTGGCAGGCTCAAACTATGGGGTTGTCAACAGGGATAACAATATCCACCACAATTTTCTAAGCACCTGCTTCCTGCCAGCAGTGATACCTCTTTTTTTGCAGTTATCATAATTAACCCCCACAAAATCTCTACAAGTTATTTTACAAGGTGGAAACTGCAGAGAAGTCAAGTAATTTCTCCAAAGGCACACACTGAAGACTGCAGAGATGTGATCACATATGGTCCTGACTCCAAAGCTCCTCTTAGTGCCACCTAAGTGATTGGCTGGGCCAGGCTTCATGGCCTCTGCCCTCCTTCCCCTGCTGGCTAACCCTTGGTTGTGGGAGATAGAGCACAACTTGGTTGTGGGACCTGCAGAACACCATGGCTCAGCCCCAAGAAGAGTGCTCTGGCACTGTGCAGGATGTGCAGGCTGCACAGGGGCTCTTGGGGCCCAGGAAGCAGCACATGAAGCTCTTCCAGATAACAGCCATGGAGACTGCAGCTTGCAGTGGATAGCATCTTCAGGATGGTGTCTGACTCTGGGGGTCCAGGAGAAGGTGACTGTTGAGACCCACAGCTGAAGTGGCCCCAGCAAACTTCCAGCTGATTGGCTCCTCTGTGGTGACCTCATTGGGCTGTTTCCCCACCCTTTCAGACCACGGAGCTGCTCATTGGGGGACTCTTTTGGCTCCGCCCATGTGACCCAGCCAATCTGCCTTAAGAGCGGGAAGAGTGCCAGTTGAGGTGCTCACCGGAAGTGCCAGAGGTGGCGGTTGGGCTCTTGGGGAATTCCTGGAGAGCTCGCGTGGTGCGCGTGCGTTCTAAAAATAAAGTTCATTCCTGCTTGACAAGTGGCTCATGAATTGTGCCCAGCCAGACTGCAGCATTTAGTGGCCCATATGGGGAACGACTGAGGGTAAGTGATAAGGTAAACTGCTCGCCCCTGAGGGCAGGGCGATAGGATGGGTAGCCATTTTAAGATTCTTCCTTCGTTTTGTTTTGCTTTTGTTTTAAGTTGCCTGTCCCTGAAGAAAAACTGCTCACATCTGAGGAAAAACAATTTGTGTCTGAGGAACAGACAGGGAGAAAGGATGGATGGACATTTCAGGAGGCTAGAAAGGCTGATATAATGAATTTTTGTTCCATTTTGTCTCGGTTTTCTTTTGCATTATCTTAGTGAGGGGTATCTTCGTCATGGAAATATGGAATTAAAAATTAGTAAAAAACAAACCGAAAAAATGTTAAGTAAATTGTTAGAGGAAGGAGGCATCCCAGTAAAATCAAGAACAGTTAGGGCATACATTGAAGATTTAAAAAGGATAGAAAAGGAAAGCCCAGGAACTCTGCCAGTTGGCACATTACTGTTATGGACATTGGTACAATCTTGTTTACTTAGTCAAGGAGAAGACATTTTAGATCAAGTAAAAGAGGAGGCCTCTCGAGATGGTCAGAAAGGGGAAGAAAGTTTAGAGCAGAAAAAGCCATCAGGGGAGAAGATACAACAGGAGACTGCTACTAACACCTTTCTATCACCAGAGGGCGTAAGTGTCCAACCAACAGCTCCATCTATGGGGACAACTTATGCTGGGAGGCCCCCAATCACCATAGTTGATACATGGGATCCTGAGACAGGACCTCAAAGATTAGCATGCCCTGTATTTGAGCAGGCAGGAGGGCAGCGAATTCACCATGCTTTAGATTTCAAAACAGTGAAGCAGCTAAAAGAGGCTGTAACAACCTATGGTCCTCAAGCACCCTTCACTGTAAGCATGGTCGAATCCATTACCAATTTGAACATGACGCCAGCAGATTGGACTAGTATGTGTAAAGCTGTGCTAAATGGAGGACAATACCTGTTATGGAAGGTTGCCAATAAGGAATTTTGCATGAAGATGGCTAGGCGAAATGCAGCAGCCGGTTACCAAGAAACAATCAGGAGAGTGTGCACTGAGAACTGATTGAGTGAGTGAAGTTTCAAGCAGTTAGCACAAACACTGTTTGATTTCCACCTCCATTTAAATTATTTTCTATAGGCAAAATGAAGTGAAACATGAGAATTCAAACTGTTCCTGAAAGTGAACCATTGAATCTAGAAGACCCCAAATTGGGGAGTCTAGTAAGGCTAGGTAAAGGATGAATCCTGCCCAGTATCAAAAAAATCCAACCCCCAAATTTTTGGAGCTCTTTCAGCACATTTGTATTCTCATGCTCCAAACATGGTTGCAGGTAAAGCTACTTCAACTAGGAACAAACCAGAGAGTGCACACTGAGAACTGACTGAGTATGTGTTGTTTCAAGCAGCTAGCACAAACCAAGTTTGATTTCCAGCTGCATTTCCATTCATCCCTATTGGGCAAAATGAAGTGAAAACTGAAAACTCAAACTATTCCTGCCCAAGAACCATTGAACCAAAAAGACACAAAATTGGGCAGCCTAGTGGGGGTAGGTAAAGGATGAATCCTCTCCAGTATCAAAGAAATCCGACAAAAAAATTTTTGGAGCTATTTCATTACATAGGTATTTTCCTGCTTGCTCCTAAAGCGCTCTCAGATAAGCTGTTTCTTTACACTTTGAATTAGGGAAAATTCAACAAGGAACAAACCAGAGAGTGTGCACAAAGAACTGAATCAATGAGTGAAGTTTCACCAGCCAGCACAAACACTGTTTGATTTCCACCTCCATTTCCATTAATTTTCTAGGGCAAAATGAAGTGAAACATGAAAATTCCAACTGTTCCTGACAGTGAACCATTAAACCTAGAAGGCCAAAAATTGGGGATCCTAGTGGGGCTCAATAAAGGATGAATATTGCTCAGTATCAAAGGAATCTGATAAAACCTAAACCTAACCCTAAGGCTAACCCTAATGCTAACACTAACCCTAACCCTAATACCTTAAACCTAACTCGTTCCTGTTAGCAAACCATTGAACAAACAAGACCCAAACTTGGGAAGCCTTGTGGGGATAGATAATGGATCAATCCTGCCCAGTATTAAGAAAATCCATCAAAAATATTTTGAAGCTATTTCAGTACATGGGTATTCTCCTGCTTGCTCCTAAAGCACTCACAGATGAAGATGTTCCTTTCCACTTCAGCTAAGGGCTACATCAACAAGGAAGAATCTAGAGAATGTGCACTGAGAACTGATTGAGTGAGTGAAGTTTCAAGAAGCTAGTGCAGACACTGATTTCCACCTCCATTTTCATTCCTTTCTATAGGGCAAAATGAAGTGAAACATGAAAATTCAAACTATTCCTGACAGCGAACCATTGAACCTAGAAGATCTAAAATTGGGAAGTCAAGTAAGGATAGGTAAAGGATGAATCCTGACCAGTATCAAAGAAATACGACCTCCAAATTTTTGGACTCTTTCAGTACATGGGAATTCACCTGCATGCTTCTAACATGGTTGCAGGTAAAGCTACTTCAAGTAGGAACAAACCAGACAGTGCACACTGAGAACTGATTGAGTGTGGAAAGTTTCAAGAAGCTAGCAAAAATCGTGTTTGATTGCCAGCTGCATTTCCATTCATCCTTAAAGTATAAAATGAAATGAAACCTGAAAATTCAAACTGTTCCTGCCTGAGACCCATTGAACAGAAAAGACACAAACTTGGGCAGCCTAGCAGGGATAGGTAAAGGATGAATCCTGTCCAGTATCAAAGAAATCTGACCAAAAAATTTTTGGAGCTATTTCAGTATATGGGTATTCTCCCGCATGCCTCTAATGTGCTTGCAGGTTAAGCCATTCTGGGCTGCTTCTGCTTAGGGCTATTTCATTTAGGCACAAACCAGAGAGTTCATACTGAGAACCGATTGAGTGTGGCAAGTTTCAAGCAGCTAGCACAAACCGTGTTTGATTGCCAGCAGCATTTCATTCATTTCTATTGGGCAAAATGAAGTGAAACCTGAAAATTCCAAGTGTTCCTGCCCAAGAACCATTGAATCTAGAAGAAACAAACTTGGGGAGCCTATTGGGGATAGATAAAGGATGAATCCTGTCCAGTATCAAAGGAATCCGACCAAAAAGTTTTGGAGGTATTTCAGAACCTGGTTATTCTCTTGCTTGCTCCTAAAGTGCTCATAGATAAAACTGTTTCTTTCTATTTCAGCTTGGGGCTACTTCAACAAGGAACAAACCAGAGGGTGTGCACTAAAAACTGAGGCAATAAGTGAAGTTTCAAGCATCCAGCACAAACACTGTTTGATTTCCACCTCCATTTCCATTCATCCCTCTATGGCATAATGAAGTAAAACATGAATATTCAAACTGTGCCCGACATTGAACAGTTGAACCAAGAATTCCCAAAATTTGGAAGCCTAGTAAGGCTAGGTAAAGGATGAATCTTGCCCAGTATAAAAGAAATCCAACCCCCAAATTTTTGAAGCTCTTTCAGTACATGGGCATTCTCCTGCATGCCTCTAACATGCTTGCAGGTAAAGTAACTTCAAGTAGGAACAAACCAGGGAGTGCACACTGTGAACTGATTGAGTGTGGGAAGTTTCAAACAGCTAGCACAAACCATGTTTGATTGACAGCTGCATTTCCATTCCTCCCTACTGCACAAAATGAAATGAAACCTGAAAATTCAAACTATTCCTGCCAGAGAACCATTGAACTGAAAAGACACAAACGTGGGCAGCCTAGTAGAGATAGGTAAAGGATGAATCCTGTCTAGTATATAAAAAAATCCAATCAAAAAAATTTGGGGGCTATTTCATGGGTATTATTTTTGCTCCTAAGGCACTCACAGATAAACTGATTCTTTCCACTTCAGCTTAGGGCTACTTGAACAAGGAACAATCCAGAGAGTGGGCACTGAGAACTGATTGAGTGAAGTTTCAATCATCTAGTACAAACACTGTTTGATTTCCACCTCCTTTTTCATTCATTTCTATAGGGCAAAATGAAGTGAAACATGAAAATTCAAACCATTGCTGACAGTGAACTGTTGAATCTAGAAGTCTCAAAATTGTGGAGCCTACTAAAGCAAGGTAAAGAATGAATGCTAAAAAAAGAATGAATGCTTCCCAGTATCAAAGAAATTTGACCCCAAAATTTTTGGAGCTCTTTCAGTACATGGGTATTCTCCTGCATGCTTCTAACCTACTTGCAGCTAAAGCTGTTCCTGCCTGCTTCTGCTTAGGGCTACTTCATCTAGGAATAAACCAGAGAGTGCACACTGAGAATTGATTAAGTATGTGAAGTTTTAAGCAGCTAGCACAAACCGTATTTGATTGCCAGCTGCATTTCCATTTGTCCCTATTGGGAAAAACGAAGTGAAACCTGAATATTCAAACTGTTCTTGCCCTCAAACAATTGAACCTAGAAGACCCAAGCTTGGGGAGCCTAGTGGGTCTAGATAAAGGATGAATCCTGTCCAGTATCAAAGAAGCCCAACCAAAAATTTGGAGCTATTTCAGTGCATGTGTATTCTCGTGCTTGATTCTAAAATTCTCACAGATAAAGCTGTTTCTTTCTACTTCAGCTTAGGGCTACTTCAACAAGGAACAAACCAGAAAGTGTGCACAAAGTATTGATTGAATGAAGTTTCAAGGAGCCAGCAAAAACACTGTTTGATAATCCACCTCTATTTCCATTCATCCCAATAGAGAAAAATAGAGTTAAACTTGAAAATTCAAACTGTTCCTGACAGCGAACCTTGAAACCTAGAAGACCAAAACATGGGGAGCCGAGTAAGGCTAGGTAAAGGAAGAATCCAGACCAGTATTTAAGATCTGACCAAACCTAACCCTAACCCTAACCTTAAAGCTGACCCTAATCCTAACCCTAACCCTAACTCTAACCTGTTCCTGTTAGTGAACTGCAATCTAGAAGATCCAAACTTGGGGAGCCTAGTGGGGCTAGGTAAAGTATGAATCTTTACCAGTTTCAAAGAAATCTGACCAAATCTAACTCTAACCCTAACTCTAACCCTAGCCCTAACCCTAACCTAAATGTAACTTGTTCCTATTAGCAAACCATTGAACATAGAAGACCTATACTTGGGGAGCCATGTGGGTCTAGATAAAGAATGAATCCTGTTCAGTTAAAAAAATCTGACTAAAAATTTTTGGAGCTATTTCAGTACTTGTGGATTCTCCTGCTTGATACTAAATTGCTGACAGATGAAGCTCTTTATTTTCACTTCAGCTTAGGGATACTTCAACAAGGAACAATCTAGAAAGTGTGCACTGAGAACTAATTGAGTTAGTGAAGTTTTACATCGAGGGTAGGTAAAGGAAGACTCCAGATGAGTATTAAAGAAATATGAGGAAACTTAACCCTATCCCTAATCTTATAGCTAACCCTAACCCTAAGTATAACCCTAAACCTAATCTTTTCTTGTTAGCAAACCATTGAACCTAGAACACCCAAACATTGGGAGCCTAGTGGTGCTATGTAAAGGATGAATCTTGTCCAGTATCAATGAAGTCTGACCAAATCTAAACCTAACCATAGCACTAAAGCTAAACCCAACCTTAACCACAAACATAACCTAACCTAACCTGTTCCTGCTAGCAAACTGATGAACTTAAAAGACCAAAACTGGGAATCCTCCTGGGACATTTTAAAGGATGAATCCTATCCAGTAGTAAAAAAAATCTGAGTTAAAAATTTTTGGAGCTATTTCAGTACTTGTGTATTTTCCTGCTTGCTCCTAAAGCACTCACAGAAGAAGCTGTTTCTTTCCCTTTTTTAGTTTAGGGCTACTTCAACAAGGAACAATCCAGAGAGTGCACACTGAGAATTGATTGAGTGAGTGAAGTTTCAAGAAGCTAGCAAAAACACTGTTTGATTTCCACCCCAATTTTTATTCATTTCTACAGGTTAAAATGAAGTGAAACATGAAAATGTAAAGTGTTCCTGACAGTGAACCATTGAACCCAGAAGACCCAAAATTGAGGAGTCTAGTAAGGCTATGTAAAGGATGAATATTTCCCAGTATCAAGGAAATCCAACCCCCAAATTTTTGGAGCTCTTTCAGTTAGTGGGTATTCTCCTGCATGCTTCTATCCTGCTTGCTCCTAAAGTGCTCACAGATAATGCTGTTTCTTTCTAATTCAGCTTAGGGCTACTTCAACAAAGAAGAAACTTGTAGGTGTGCAGTAAAAACTGATTGAATGAGTGAAATTTCAAGCAGCAAGCAAACACAGTGTTTGATTTCCACCCCAATTTCCATTAATCTCAATAGGGCAAAATGAAGTGAAACATGAAAATTCAAACTGTTCCTGACCACAAACCATTAAACTTAGAAGATCAAAACATGGGGAACCGAGTAAGGCTAGGTAAAGAAAGAATCCAGACCAGTATTAAAGAAATCCGACCAAACCTAAACCTAACCCTAACCCTAAAGATAAACCTAACCCTGACCCTAATCCGAAACCTAACCTGTTCGTGTTAGCTAACCATTGAATCTAGAAGACTCAAACTTATGGAGCCTAGTGGGGATAGGTAAAGGATGCATGTTTCCCAGTATCAAAGAAATCTGGCCAAATCTAATTCAAACCCTAACACTAATGCTAACCCTAACCCTAAACTTACAGCTAACTCTAATCTTAATTCTAACCCTAAAGCTAATCTGTTCCTGTTAGTGAACAATTGAACCTAGAAGACCAAAATGTTGGAAGCCTAGTGAGGCTAGTTAATGGATGAATCTTGTCCAGTATCAATGAAATCCACCAAATCTAAACCTATCCATAAAGTGAACCCCAACCCTAACCCCATACCTAATGCAAACATTAACTGTTCCTGCTACTGAACTGTTGAACATAAAAGACCTAAACTGGGGATTCTATGGGAACTAGGTAAAGGATGAAACCTATTCAATATTAAGAAAACCCGTCTAAAATATTTTTGGAGCTATTTCAGTACATGGGTATTCTTCTACTTGCTCCTAAAGTGCTCACAGATGAAGCTGCTTCCTTCCATTTCAGCAAAGGCTGCTTCAACAAGGAACAATCCAGATAGCATGCACTGAGAACTGATTGAGTGAATGAAGTTTCAAGCAGCTAGCACAAACACTGTTTGATTTTCACCTCCATTTTTATTCCTTTCTATAGGGAAAAATGAAGTGAAACATGAAAATTCAAAATGTTCCTGACAGCAAACCATTGAACATAGAATTCCCCAAGTTGTGGAGCCAACTAAAGCTAGGTAAAGGTTGAATCCTGCCTAGTATCAAAGGAATCTGATTCCAAAATTTTTGGAGCTCTTTCAGTACATGGGTATTCTCCTGCATGCTTTTAATCTGCTTGCAGGTAAAGTTGTTGTGCCTGCTTCTGCTTAGGGCTACTTAAACTTGGAGGAGACCACATAGTTCACATTGAAAATTAATTGAGTGTGTGAAGTTTCAAGCAGCTAGCACAAACTGTGTTTGGTTTCCAGCTGCTTTTCCATTCATCCCTATTGGGCAAAATGAAGTGAAACCTGAAAATTCAAAATATTCCTGCCCGCAAACCATTGAACCTAGAATACCCAAACCTGGGGAGCAAAGTGGGGCTAGAGAAAGGATAAATTCTGTCCAGTATCAAAGAAATATATACAAAAACATTTTGAAGCTATTTCAGTACATGGGTATTCTTGTGCTTGATCTTAAAGTGCTCACACATAAAGGTGTTTCTTTGTTCTTCAGCTAAGGGCTACTTCAACAAGGAACAAACCAGAGAGTGGGCACTAAAATCTGATTGAATGATTGAAGTTTCAAGTAGTCAGCATAAACACTGTTTGATTTCCACCTCCATTTCCATTCATCCCAGTAGTTCAAAATAAAGAGAAACATGAAAATTAAAACTGTTCCTGATATTGATCCATTAAACATAGAAACACAAATACAGGGAGCTCAGGAACACTAGGTAAAGGAAGATTCCAGATGACTATTAAAGAAATCCAACAAAACCTAACACTAGCCCTAACCCTACAGCTAACCCTAAACCTAACCCTAATCCTAACCCTAAACCTAACTGGTTTCTGTTTGCTAACTGTTGAACCTAGAAGACCCAAACATGGGGAGTCTAGTGGGAATAGGAAAATGATGAATATTTCACAGTATCAATGAAATTTGACCAAATATAAATTTAGACATAACACTAATGCTAACATTAACTCTAAACACAGCCCTAACGTTAACCTAACTTGTTCCTGCTAGCGAATCATAGAACCTAAAATAGAGAAACTGAAAATCCAACTTGGACCAGTTAAAGGGTGAAGACTGGAGTTGGGAAGATGGCGGCGAACAGAGTGCATCACCCCCGTGTACCGCATCACTGTGCAGGTGAATAACGAGTTAGAACGACCAAAAGCTATCTTGTTAGGAATTTCCAGCAAAATTGGGGTGCACCAAAACCTAGAGGAAGGATTTCCATCACCAAAGACTGGTTACTGGGTCTCAAAAGCGAGTGAACTGTGCGACTGGAGATCCAGGCAGATTGATCCGCGGCCCGCCCCGCGGCTAGAGACAGCAGGGCGCCGAAGCGGCCAGCAATGCAGAGAGAAATGGCGCTGCATATTCTGTGGAGTCCTGCCAGCTGTGCCCTCACTGAGTTCCGGGCTGAGTTCGGGGTTTGAGACGGGGGAAGGAAGGGGTCCAGTTCTGCCCCCACACCGGACAGTCCACCAAGGAAGCCAGCGGCCACCATCTTGGAGAGCTGACATCACCATCGCCAGTTTCCAACAGATTGCAGCAATAGAACAGTTGTGTGTTATTCAGCCCATCTCCCAAACAGTGGGGAATTCGCATAAAATCTCTCCCCAGCTTTCTGGGGGAGGGATTATCAGAACGAGCCTGAATAGAGACATGGGGAAAGGTAAAGGCACCTGACCTCCAACTCCCCCTCCCATCAGCGGTGAAACCAAACCTGTCTTGCCAGCTCTGGGGGAGGGGCAAGCGGAAAAAATCAAAACAATAAGGTGCCGGTTCCCAATAGCCACCCTCCACACCCAGCAAACTGCAGGCCCAGAGTATAGTTTGAACTGCCGAGAGGCATCACACTGGGGAAGGCCTGGCTAGCAGGAGAAGCCAGGGGATGAGAGGCCAGGAATAAACCTAAGCTAACAGGTTTTTGAGAGACACTGGGTGGGGGAGGAGGAAGCGGCCTCACACGGACTGTATCCTACAGCCAGAGGGTAAAATCTTGGCCTGGAAGGCACAGCACCACCTAATGGAAGCGAAGAAAATAGAAGCCTAACAGTGCCTTTTTATTTTCTCATTTTTAAAAATTCTTTAATTTTTTAATTTAAAAATTTTTTTGTGAATGATTTTTTTTCTTTCAATTGTAATTTTTTTCAATTGTAATTTTTATTTTACTGCATTTTATTATTATTATTATTTTTATCATTTATTTTCTTTTCTATTCTTTTCTCTTTCTTTCTTCTCTCCCTCTCTCTTTCTTGGTTTGCGTCCTTACCTTTTCCCCATCTTTCCTCTTAAGCACGAACACCCAGATTACATATAACTTACTAAATGCAAATAGATGAATACTACAAATAGGTCTATAGTCCCCCTAAGCCCTTAACTACCCCCAAGTACTCCTGTCTATTCTCTTGTTAATATCCGCCTGCATTTGAGCAACCCCCCAAAGAAGCTAACATATACTAACCTCCATACCATCAAATCGCCCGACCTTAACATAAAATCCTAAGTCCAAACCTCAATTCTCTATATGCCATCAAAATCTGAAGGCCTTTAATGAAACTAATGAATTTACCTAAATCACAATTAAATCCAACATCTCTAAACATTGTCTCCTAACACAAAGGAGAGATAGTGGAACTATAAAAACCAAAAAAATTTAAAGGAGAAAACAGAAACACAGCAGTCAAACAGAGTTGGAAAGTAACTTGAACACCATGAAAAAACAAGGGAAAAAAGGATTACAAACAATGCAGGACAACTTAAATACACAGGAGAACCTACAGGCATCAGAAAAATGGACAGAGAAAGAACTCAAGGCATACCTAACTCAGATGGAACGGAATCTTAGAGAAGACATTAGACAGCAAGTTCAAACAATGAAAGTATATTTTGAAAACGAATTAAATAAGCAAATTCAAATGGCAAAGAATGAGCTCTACCAGGAAATAGAGATTTTAAAAAAAATCAAACAGTAATCTTAGAAATGCAGGAAACCATAAACCAAATTAAAAACTCAAACTAGAATATTACAAATAGACTAGATCAAATAGAAGTCAGAACATCAGATAATGAAGACAAAGTTTATAAACTTGAAAAGAATATAGTCAACACAGAAAGGATGCTTAAAATTCACCAGCAATCTATCCAAGAGATATGGGATGTCATAAAAAAACCAAACGTGAGAGTCATTGGGATAGAAGAAGGCATAGAGGTTCAAACCAAAGGAATGAACAATCTATTTAATGAAATAATCCTAGAAAACTTCCCAGATATGAAAGATGGAATGGATTGCCAAATCCTGGAAGCCTACAGGACCCCAAACATTCAAAACCGTAATAGACAACTCCAAGACACATAATTATGAAGATATCCAACATTCAGAACAAGGAGAGAATATTAAAAGCTACGAGAGAAAGGAGGCAGATTACATTCAGGGGTAAACCAATTAGGTTAATGGCTGATTTTTCATCACAGACGTTGAAAGCGAGAAGATCCTGGAACAACGTATTTCAAACACTAAAAAATAATGGATTCCAACCAAGAATACTGTATCCAGCAAAATTAAGCTTCAGATTTGACAATGAAATTAAAATATTTCATGATAAACAAAAGTTAAAAGAATTCACAGCCAGAAAACCAGCACTGCAAGGCATCTTGAGCAAAACACTACAAGAAGAGGAATTGAAAAAGAGCACTCAAAACTAACAGTGGGAGGTAACTCAGTAAAGGGAAGGGAAAAAATAACCAAAAAGGAAAAACTGGCCATATTAAAATAAATAAATAAACAAACATGACGGGAAGTACTAACCATATATCAATAGTAACCTTAAACATTAATGGCTTAAATTCACGAATCAAGAGACATAGGCTAGTAACCTACATTAAAAAAACAAATCCAACAATATGCTGCCTTCAGGAGACTCATATGATAGGAAAAGACATACACAGGCTGAAGGTGAAAGGTTGGGAAAAATCATACCACTCACATGGTCCTCGGAAGCAAGCAGGAGTGGCCATACTCATATCGAATAAAATCAACTTCAAACCTAAGTTAATCAAAAGGGATAAAGAAGGACACTATATACTGTTAAAAGGAACCATCCATCAACAAGACATAACAATTATCAATATGTATGCACCAAACAATGGTGCTGCAACATTCATTAAACAAACTCTCCTCAAGGTCAAGAGTCAAATAGACCACAACACAATAATTATGGGTGACTTCAACACACCGCTCTCTCCATTGGACAGATCCTCCAGACAAAAGATGAATAAAGAAACTATACAACTCAATAACACAATCAATATCCTAGACTTAACCGACATATATAGAATATATCAACCATCATCAAGTGGATATACGTTCTTCTCAGCAGCACATGGATCCTTCTCAAAGATAGATCATATATTATGCCATAGGGCAACTCTTAGTAAATATAAAGGTGTGGAGATAATACCATGCATCTTATCTGATCTTAATGGAATGAAACTGGAAATCAATGATAAAAGAAGGAAGGAAAAATCCTGCATCACCTGAAAATGAACAATATGTTACTGAATGATCAATGGGTTACAGAAGACATAAAGGAGGAAATCAAAAAATTCTT
>NW_026006687.1:21273-28775 GCF_001458135.2 Marmota marmota marmota
ATGTTCATAGCAGCACAATTCACAATAGCTAGACTGTGGAACCAACCCAGATGCCCTTCAATAGATGAATGGATAAAAAAAATGTGGCATTCATACACAATGGAGTATTACGCAGCACTAAAAATGACAAAATCATGGAATTTGCAGGAAAATGGATGGCACTAGAGCAGATTATGCTAAGTGAAGCTAGCCAATCCCTAAAAAACAAATGCCAAGTGTCTTCTTTGATATAATGAGAGCAACTAAGAACAGAGCAGGGAGGAGGAGCAGAAGGAAAAGATCAACTTTAAACAGAGACATGAGGTGGGAGGGAAAGGTAGAGAAAAGGGAAATTGCATGGAAATGGAAGGAGACCCTCATTGTTATACAAAATTACATATAAGAGGTTGTGAGGTGGAAGGGAAAAAAACAAAACAAGGGAAAGAATTAAATTACAACAGATGGTGTAGAGAGAGAAGATGGGAGGGGAGTGGATGGGGGATAGTAGAGGATAGGAAAGGTAGCAGAATACAACATTTACTAATATGGCATTATGTAAAAATGTGGATGTGTAATCGATGTGATTCTGCAATCTGTATTTGGGGTAAAAAATGGGAGTTCATAACCCACTTGAATCGAATGTATGAAATATGATATGTCAAGAGTTTTGTAATGTTTTTAATAACCAATAAAAAGGGTGAAGACTATCCAGTATTAAGAAAAGCCAACTAAAGAATATTTGGAGCTATTTCAGTACATATGTATTCTCATGCTTGCTCCTAAACTACTGACAGATGAAGCTGTTTCTTTCCACTTTATCTTAGGGATACTTCAACAAGGAACAATCCAGAGATTGCACACTGAGAATGGATTGAGTGAGTGAAGTTTCAAGGAGCTAGCAGAAACACTGTTTGATTTCCATCTCTATTTTCATTCATTTACATAAGGCAAAATGAAGTGAAACATGAAAATGCAAAATGTTCCTGACAGCAAACTGTTGAAATTAGAAGTCCCCAAATTGTGGAGCCTACTAAATATAGGTCAAAGATGAATCCTGCCCAGTATCAAAGAATTCTGACCCCCAAAATTTTGGACCTCTTTCAGTACACGTGTATTCTCCTGCATGCTTCTAACCTGCTCACAGGTAAAGCTGTTCCTGGTTAGGGCTACTTCAAGTAAAAACAAACCACCGAGAACTGATTGAGTGTGTGAACTTTCAAGCTTCTGGCACTAACTGTGTTTGACTGCCAGCTGCCTTTCCATTCATCCCTTAGGGAAAAAAGAAGTGAAACCTGAATATTCAAACTACTACAACCTGCAAACCATTAAACCTAGAAGAACCAAACTTAAGGAGCCTAATGGGGATATGAAAAAGATGAATCCTCTCCAGTATCAAAGAAATTCAACCAAAAATTGTGGAGTATTTCAGTACCTCTGTATTCTCATGCTTGCTCCTAAAGCAATCACAAATAAAGCTGCTTTTTTTTTTCTACTTCAGCTCCAGGCTACTTCAACAAGGAACAAACCAGAAAGTGTAAATAAGCAATTGAATGAGTGAAGTTTGAAGCAGCCAGCAAAAACACTGTTTGATTTCCACCTCCATTTCCATTCATCTCAGTAGGGCAAAATAAAGTGAAGCATGAAAATTCAAACTGTTCCTGACAGCGAACCTTGAAACATACAAGACCAAAACATGGTGAGCCAAGTTAGGCCAGGTAAAGGAAAAATCCTGACCAGTATTAAAGACATCTGAAAAAATGTAACCCTAACCTTAACCCTAAAGCTCCACCAAACCCTAACTGTAAACCTAAACTAAACCTGTTTCTGTTCACAAACCATTAAACGTAGAAGACTCAAACTTATGGAGCTTAGTAAGGTTAGGTAAAGGATGAAGGTTTCCAAGTATCAAAAAATTTGACCAAATGCAACTATCACCCTAACCTTAAGTTTATCCAGAACTCTAACCAAAAACCTAACCCTAACCCTAACCTAAACCTAACCTGTTCCTGCTAGTGAACCTTGAACCTAGAAGACCCAAACTGGGGATCCTACTGGAACTAGTTAAAGGTTGAATCCTATACAGTATTAAGAAAATCCGACTAAACAATTTTTGGAGCTATTTCAGTACTTGTGTATTTTCATGCTTGCTCCTAAATTGCTGCCAGATGAAGGGTGTTGTTTCCACTTCAGCTTAGGGCTACTTCAACAAGGAACAATCCAGATAGTGTGCACTGAAAACTGATTGAGTGAGTGAAGTTTCAAGCAGCTAACACAAACACTGTTTGATTTCCACCTGCATTTTCATTCATTTCTATAGGGCAAAATGAAGTGAAACATGAAAATTCAAAATGTTCCTGACAGTGAACCATTGAACTTAGAAGTCCCAAAATTGTGGAGCCTACTAAAGCTGGGATAAGGATGAATCCTGCCCAGTATCAAAGAAATCCAACCCCCAATCATTTGAAGCTCTTTCAGTACATGTGTATTCTCCTGCATGCTTCAAACCTGCTCGCAGGTAAAGCTGTTCCTGCCTGCTTCTGCTTAGGGCTACTTCAACTTGGAGGAAACCACATAGTGCACACTGAGAACTGATTGATCATGTGAAGTTTCAAGAAGGTAGCACAAACTGTGCTTGATTTCCAGCTGCCTTTCCATTTATCCCTATTGGGCAAAATGAAGTGAAACCTGAAAATTTAAAATGTTCCTGCCCGTAAACCATTGAACCTAGAAGACCCAAAATTGGGGGGCATAGTGGGCTAGGTAAAATATGAATCTTTTCCAGTATCAAAGAAAAATTATAAAAACATTTAGAGATATTTTAATACATGTGTATTCTTTTGCTTGATCCTAAAGCACTCTCAGATAAAGCTGTTTCTTTCTATTTTAGCTTAGGGCTACTTCAACAAAGAACAAACCAGAGAGTGGACACTAAAATTTGATTGAATGATTGAAGTTTCAAGCAGTCAGCACAAACACTGTTTGTTTTCCACCTTCATTTCCATTCATCCCAGTAGGGTAAAATAAAATGAAACATGAAAATTCAAACTGTTCCCAACAGCCAACCATTAAACTTAGAAAACACAAACATGGGGAGTCGAGGAACTAGGTAAAGGAGGAATCCAGATGGGTATTAAATGAATCCAACAAAACCTAACACTAATCCTAACTCGACAACTAACCAAAATCCTAACCATAACCCTAAACCTAACAGGTTCCTGTTTGCGAACTATTGAACCTAGAAAACCCAAACATGGGGAGCCTAGTGGGGATAAGAAAGGATGAATCTTGCCAGTATCAACAAAATCCGACCAAATATAAACCTAGACATGACACTAAAGCTAACTGTAATGTATGTGTTCTTACTTCCCTTGGTGGTTGATGGTCACTCGGCTACCGAGATGCGGAATCAACACACAGACTCCAGGAGTTGGTGAGAAAACTGGCTGGAGACCCATCTCAGGTCATTGTCCAGTAGCTCAGTTTATTTTTGGAATGCACACAACTGTTATAGAGTTTGAGTGGGGCATGCCTGTCAATCATACATAAGCAAGACAACATCCATAAGCCAATCATTTTCTGCTTAATGTAATTGCACTATGAGGAAACTCTAAATAATGCTGTTGTGGTGGAAAGCAATCTGGAAGGGTCTTTGGCCCTTACTGAGTCAGGGATTTCATGCTATGAAGTCCCTGACTCTTGGTTTTCTGGCCTGTTTAGTTTTCCAATGCTAACCAAAAGTGCTGAGTATGTGGTTTCACCCCATCCTGCAGACCCTTCTGTCAGGCCTGAATGAACGTGGATACTTCAAGCACTTCTGAGTTACTAGTAGCTGCTAGCTGTGGCTGAAAGTTATCCAAACATTTCCTCCCTTTTTATTAAATTTGTTGCCAAAGGAAAACCATGATGAGTGAAGAAAGAAAAAAGGAAAAGCTTAGAAAAAGGGAAGAACCAAGAAAGAGAAAAGGAGAAACATCCAGACATGGCCCTTTCCTGTAGCTGCAATAGTTTCCTGTTGTGCTGAGCAGGCAGTCACTGTTGACTATGTCATCTGGGTCCCAATCTGAGCTGGACATGGGGAGCAGCCATGGGGGTAGGAGACCTCTCTCAGAAGGTGTAAAGAATTAGGCCTTTGCACTGGTGGGGCAGTGAGGTTCTGTGCCTCACCTCTGTTGGTCCCCAAGTGTTCTCCTGATGGCCCCTCTGTGACTGTGCCTGTCTTAGGTTGTTACTCCCTTGAGGAATCTTACCTGTCTTTGACTAACCAGGCATCCTCCTGGACCAAACAGGGTGATGTGGAATGTGCAAGGCATTGCCCCTGAGTGGGCTCTCTGTCTCCTTGATAGATAATGCCCCCATGGCCTCCATGCAAGGATTTACCTTAGGATCGAGAAACTCAGGTGTCTTCTCCATGGAGGGCCTAGCTCACAGTACTGGGCTAGTGAGGCTGCATTCAGGAGGGAAGTAGAAAGGCCATATACAGACAAACAGTAATATTGTGACAGAGCTGAGAGACACAGATAGATTAAGAGGAGAGCAGTGCTAAGACTCAGGGCATGATCCCTCATAGAAAACTGGCCCTTAGTTGGTACTACTTAGATCCTGTCCATAGCCGCCATCCATACAGATGTGGGGGAATCATTATTTTCCTTTGACTTTCTTACATGCATAAACTAAATAGTTTATTTTGTTTCTACTTTGTTGATCCTGTTTTGGAAGCATCTTAAAAGAACCTATACTAAAACAAGAAAAACTATGCCAATACCAGTGAGGATCCAATTAGCAGGGTCAATTACAGCTGACAATTTATCCCACAGATGCTGTAAGATTGAGGGGTTAAAAATTAGTTCTGCTCTGGTTTCATTTAGGCTGAGAATCTGAGCATGCAGCATCATAGTGAAATTTCTAAAAGTCATATCCCAAGGTCCCTTAAGTCTATTTGCCAGTTCAAGCTGAGCTTCTGTTACATTTTTTTTACTGAGACATGGGTTTGACAAACATACAGAAATTGAGGACTGCAGGGTACTCTAACATTCAATTGAAGCATATAATTTTTTTCATCAATAAGTTCAATCTGTTGTTGTAACATTAAGATACCTCCTTGCAATTGCAGGCTTAGTTGCTTCAGGGTTGTCAGGGCTTTAGTGGAGTGCTGCACTACCTAATTAATGGTTGCAGAATTTGCTGTGAATTGGGTCAAAGCTACACTAGTGGCAATAGCTGCTGCAACCACAGTGAGGGAGGCAGCTACAATGGCAGCAGTAATCCCAAAATATTGCCTAACTCTGGGAAGGGAAGTATCTTTTGTAAAGTGAACCTCTTGAATGGAGGAGTCATCCTCTGTTGGAAACCATAACATGGGGTTTTAATTAGCACTACTCTCTTAACAGAGGAATTCCAGCTATTGGTTAACTCACATTGGGAATCATCACAATTAAGATGATCATTTTTGTGATTTTGAGTGAAAGTTACAAAGAAGGAGGGTGGCTTAACACATACATGGACTTTAGTAGCACATTTAGCTGAGGGTTTTTCAAAAGAGCCATTAAACCAAATGGCATCCATGGTGACAATAAGACTGATATCTATACATATGTAGGCATCACATAACAATTGTCTGCCTAATTGCAGAAAGTCACCTGACTGTCATTCTTTTGTATTTTGAGCATTTTTTATCAAATCTGTATGATATTTAAATATTAATGTATTTGTTTCTGTTGAAAATTCCATTCTCTGTCCACCTTTTGTATAAGGTCTGACCAACTAATAAGCTCATCAGAAATGAAATAGGGTCTGGAAAGGGAGAGACAGTTTCTCCAAGATATAGGTCTTAGAGGTATACCTTCATTGATATCTTTAAATTTTCTCCATGGACATCTCTGGAGAAAGGGTTGAGGCCAATAACATAAGTCTTTAGCATGAGGGGTCATGCCATTAGGCAGACCACTGACAGAGAGTTTTGCTTCTCCTTCTAAGGAGAGTGGCCAAAAACCTATAATGCCTCCTATTCCTGGCTCCCAAAGAATATCATTGTGAAGGTAAATTGTAGACTGACATAATCTCTGTGCCCTAGACACATTCCTTAATATAGTAAAGGCCCATGAATGATCAAGTGAGAGTGACATATTCCAAGTGACATATTCCAAGCCTTGCTATTGGGTCAGATGTAACAGGGCATCATGAGCAAACAAGAAAGGCAATACAGGAGATAAAAGATGGCGGCGAGGGGAGTGCATTGCCCCCATGTGCCGTGTCACTGTGTGGGAGTATGACGAGTCAGGACGGCTAAAGGCTATCTGGTTAGGAATTTACAGCAATAGTGGGGTGCTCCGGAACCTGGAGGAAGGATTTCCATCGCACGAGGATCGGCTACGGGGACTCAAACGCGAGAGGTTTGTCGCACGGAGGGTAACACTGCTTATTCAGCAAATCGCCCCACGGCTAGAGTCTGCAGCGCGCGCTGGGAAACGAGGAGATAGCGACGCAGGGATACAGCGCTGCAGTTTCTGCCAGCCGTGCAAGCACCGTACTCAGTGCTGAATTCTGGGTTCGAGACGGGGGAAGGAAGCGGTCCAATTCGGTTCTCCACACCAGTCAGACCACAGAGGAGGCCAGCGGCCACCATCTTGGAGAGCTGACGTCACCATCCCTGTTTTCTACTGAACGCAGCTCATTCAGCCATAGAACAGGTAATTTCAGGCTGACATTTGCCTGCGGCTTGCAGACAGATTACTCAGGCTCAGTGCTAAATAACCTGCGGAAACTGCTTCTTGGAGCCTGTTCTTATCAGAGCATACACCGAGCACAGAGCGGCTGAGTTCCGGCTCCCGGAACTGCTCTGGCCCAGGGCTAAGGAGCCCGCGGAAACTGCTTCTTGGAGCCTGCTCTTATCAGAGCATACACTGAGCACAGAGCAGCTGAGTTCTGGCTCCTGGAACTGCTCTGGCCCAGGGCTAAGGAGCCCGCGGAAACTGCTTCTCGGTCCGGGTCCTGCTGAGTACTGTGGAGGTAAATACCAACTGAGCCTTCATGGGCAGTGGCAACAGGACTGAGACGGGGCCTGTGAGGGCCGGTCAGGACTCACCCATTGCTTTGGTTACCTGGCAAAGGGAACAAAATGCTGCCATTCGCATAGGATACCAACATGGCAGAGATCTGATGTCATCAGAAAGTGGTGGAGGAGAGAACTTCATCAATACCAGTGGTCACAGAAACAGTTGGTCTCCTGGTAGGGAGGGTGAGTCACAGACACCCGAGTCTTTCTCGCTTTGTTGTCGAGCCAGAGGGGAGGAGCCGGGCCGCTGCCTGCGCCCGGAGCAGGCCCAGCGGCTTGCCGGCGTGGTGGTCGTGTGACCCCAATTGGAGAGGGGGCAGAGCGGAGCCGCCACCCGTGCCCGCAGGGTGGGCAGACCTGCGACCCAGTGGTACACGGGCGTGGTAGGAGGGGCAGGGCAGAGTCGCCGCCCGTGCCTGCAAGGTAAGCAGACCTGCGACAGACTGGCGGGTCAGGCCCAGCGGCCTGCCAG
>NW_026006687.1:32380-37368 GCF_001458135.2 Marmota marmota marmota
GGGAGGGGGGATAGTAGAGGATAGGAAAGGCAGCAGAACACAACAGACACTAGTATGGCAATATGTAAATCAATGGATGTGTAACTGATGTGATTCTGCCATCTGTATATGGGGTAAAAATGGGAGTTCATAACCCACTTGAATCAAAGTGTGAAATATGATATATCAAGAAATTTGTAATGTTTTGAACAACCAACAATAAAAAAAGAAAAAAAAAAGAAAGGCAATACAGTATCATCAAAACCAATAGGTAAAAGAATCCTGGGAGGTGGAGCCCCTACCCACCAGGCATGAATGACAGAGCGATGTGCAGTAGCATAAAGGGGGTCCTTTTCTGCATTGATGCAAAAGAAGGGGAAAGTCCGATTAAAGTCCCAGCAACAGCGTAAGTTGTTTCTAATCAGTTGGGTGTGGTCCTTCTGGTCAGGTGCAGGAGAGTGATGAGAGCAACAGTTGCAGTTGTGGCTGTGAGGACTGCAAGCCTTATGATGATGTTGATCTAGGGGGCTCCCATTGTCCTCTTGAGTTTTATCCTTGGGATGCGTTCTGCAAGATTTGAGAGAGAAGTTTGTACAACATCCTGATTATGATTAATTGAGCGTGGGTTGCTCTCATGGTTTTTAAATTGCAGTGGCATGAGTATTTTGCTCACTGAAGGGTTTTTGCCACTAGATGGTGCTAGAGGCTCTCCACTAGAGGAGAACAGCATCGCAGACAGCCATTCATGAGTGATAGCTATCTGCAAAGCAATTTTTTTCCCTCATGGGACATACTTCAAAGTGTATCCATTTTGCTTGGACAGGCCAGCATAGGGCGTTGAGTTATCAGGCCATTAGGCAGAGGCCTTTCTTCCTCCATACTTACTTGTTGTGCACTTACCTGTGAGTTGTAGGTTATAATTCACACATAAGCAAGAGGAGAGTACCAGGGCTCTAGTCTCTGGGAGGTGATATGATCTGAGATTGATCTGATAGGGCTTTGATATCACCCCAGGTTATTTTGTGAGCCCTCTGGTGGGGAGGTCTTAATGATCTCTTCTTCTCCTTTTGGTTTGGTTTCTGAGGCCTGGCTGTCAGTGGCTGGTCTGACATTTTTTGCTGGTACCCAAATGGGGTGAGAGGCATCCTCTGGAAAAACTCAGGTGAAGCCTCTACTCTGGGTAATCAAAGGGTGTGACACTTTCCATGCATTGGTGAGTGGATATTTCTACCATACCCAGGGGGACTGGAGTCAGGGAGGGAAAGGAGCCTCAGTGCTTGTATGCAGGGCTTATCCCATTTGAGTCAAAGGTAAGAAAATTGAGGGAAAAGAGAGCATGCATCAATGCAAGGTGAGGATCTAGGCATGTATGAGCATTCTTTTGTTTCTGTAATGTTTCCTTAAGTGTCTGGTTAGTCCTTTCCACTATACCTTGCCATTGTGGGTTATGAGGAATGCCTGTTGTGTGCATAATCTTCCAGAACACCAGGAAATTTTGGAACTCCTGTGGGGTATAGGCTGGTCCATTGTCTGTTTTTAGAGACCAAGGCACTCCAAGCATTAATATTGCTGCTTTCATTGCCTTTATGGCATTTGAAGCTTTCTCTCCTGACTGTGCCATAGCATGTGTACATTTGGAGTAAGTGTCTACAAAAATATGGACATACTTGAGCTTACCAAAGGAGTGGATGTGAGTGACATCCATTTTCCAAAGTTTATTAGGGGAGAGGCATCGAGGGTTTACTCCCTGTGGTTGCAGTGGTCCAAGCGGCACCAGAGGGGCGCAATTTTTGCAAGCCTGGACTAGATGCTTGCATTGTGTCATAGTAAGGTCAGGAAACAAGGCTTTCAAAGTATTTGCAGACATATGAAACTTAGTGTGGAGGATGTGGGCTTGCTCAAGCAAGTCCAATGACATAGGACAGCAGGAGATAACAGTGTCATTAGACCCATCAGAAGTGAGTTTTTCCACCTGAGAGTTGCCTGTAGCAATGAATCCAGGCAACCCAGTATGGGATCTCACATGTGAGATGAACCATGGATGTTTCCTATTTTCTGTAAGATCCATAAGAGTCTGGAGAGCTTGATCAATAGGCTTACTTGTGGGTCTAAAAATTGCACAGGGAATTGTTTTGCCACCTGGCAGAATACTTACTGTCTGAAAAAATATCGATAGCAGTGTCTGCACTCATAAGGAGTCCCTGTATTGTTGCCTTAAGTTCTCTCAGTTGCACTGAGCCTAGGTGGCACTCCTTGTGGGAGATGTCCTGTTTATTGAGAATTTTCAGGATAACACCAAAGGTGTATTTGTTTGTGTTGGTAATGCACATGGTGCTAAAGGTATGGACTGGGATGCAGGGAATTCATGCTTAGGAGTTGTAATCTCTAGTGTTTTCAGAATTTGGAGCAACTTATCAGGGGGATGGTGATTGTTAATCTGTCCAGGGAAGTCAGACAGTAAAGAGTATTATTCTGTAGGAGTATTGAGACCTCTCTGTGTGTTAATGGTAACACCAAGGTGCCTGTCTCTGTGTGAAAAATCTTGTTATAGTAATATCTCACTTTGAGTCCTACAGGAATTATGCTTTCTCACCTACCTGTGATTTTATGACATTCACATTTCTCTCCATTGGTGTCCTGCCAGATAACAGGAGAGACAACACTTCTGGTGGTTTGTAAGCCACCAACACCCTGAATCTGGGGACCCAGTACTTCCACTTTGTCATCTTGGATGCTGAGTTGGAATCTATTATAGAAGCATCAGCCCCTGTGTCCACTATGCCCTTAACAGGGACATCATCAAGCATAGGAGTCATTCTGGGCTTGGTGTCCAAAATGGGCAAAATCCTATGGATTTGAGGACGTTTCTTCTCTCTTACTGGTGGGACTGAGGGTTGCCCTGATGGGAGTTTAAAGGCCTGGCTCTGCAATCTCTTGCCCAGTGATAATCCTTCTTACATATAGGACAAAGAGTCTTGGGATGCGGGCGGCTATCATTCCTGGGACAGAATCTTCTGATGTGACCTGGTTGATTGCAGCCAAAGCAAATGAGATCAGACATTTGCCGTGAAGGCCCATTATTTTTGCTAGCTGCTAGTGTGCGAATGGCAGCTGTCAATGCCTGGATGGGTCCTAAAGAGGGAGCTAGCTCCTTTGTAGCAATGATCCATTTAGAGAGGGATTTGCTGCATCCTGGGGCAATTGCAGCCCTAGTTTCAGCATTGGCTCCCTCTCATGCCAATTGCTTCACCATTGAATCTTGGATGGGGCCAGGCTGGATACACTTCCCAAATGCTTCAGTAACTCAAGAAAAAAAGTCAGGGAACCATTCCTGGGGACTTTGGATCAGGTTTCTGAAGAGCTAATTATATTTTGGAGGTGTAATATTTTTAAGATTCTTCATGGCAATGTCTCTAACTTGGTCAAAGTAAATGAGATTGCCAATCTTTGATTGTTCCTGTGGGCTCACATAGGCACCATGACCCAGTAAAATATATAAAGTAATGTCAATGCCATAGGAGAGATTATTCCTTGCCATTTTCTCTGCTTCCTCCTCAAAGGAATCTTTCCATTGGAAAAATTGTGGGAGAGTTAAGCATGCCTTGAGAAGGTTCATCCAATCATAGGAGGTTTGTAATTGGCCTGACCATTGTCTTAATATCTCTTCAAAGTAAGAAGAGTCAGGTCCAGACTCCTGAGAAGACTTCATCAGTAATGCCAGATCTGGTAAGGGAGTAGGCATCCAGGGTCTACTTTCTGCATCAGAAGCAAAGTTCACTGGAAAGGCGAGGAAATGGTTACGAGGAGAACATGGGGGTTGACAAGGAGCAGAGGGCCTTACAGGTGGTGCCTCCTCAGCAGAGGGGTGATAAGGAGCCGAGGGTCTTACAGGGTGTGCCTCCTCAGCATAAGGGCACAAGTCTGCCCATGGATATTTAGGAGGAGGGGAGTCAGACAAGGGAGCTGGAGGATGCTGTAAAGCATCAGGCTCATCCTCATTCAAATTATTGTCCTCATCTGAATCAGTGACACTTGAGGCAGAGGCCTGAAGAGTCATTGCTTTGTCCTCCAAAGACTCATATGCTTTTTGATGACCTCTTCTGTGGAAGAGTCATGAAGGATGGCAATGAAGGCAAGAAGGATCGGGATGAAAGAGGCATGGGGAATGTGTCCCTCATGGACCTCCTTTTTTCTTGCAGAGTATAAGACTCTCATCCAAATTTTGGATCCCATATGTTTTCAGGGCCAATCCAGGGCACTAAAAGGACAGCTTCCTGCCAGAATTGATCAATGTCTTTAGGTTTTACTTTGAGTCCATGCTGAGAAAGCAGTGCTTTCAGTGCAGCTAATTGTGGGACTCATTGAATGGGGGGAAGTGCCCATGACTGATTGGTGGACCTATCAGAGGCCTCCTGAAGTCTCTCAAGGATAAACAAAATCACAATAAGCCAAGCACTAATAAGTAGGAAGATGCCCAAAGAAGGGGCCCAGTGAACATTCAGGGGCAATGGATCAGACATGGAATTCCCTAAGTAGGACAAATAAGAGTGTGTTTAGGGTCCAATGTCTGGTGTTTAGTGGGGGACTTCCTTGACTTGTTAGATCAAGGCCATATGCCCACACAATGTCTCCAGAGCAGAGTTCCCTTTATCAGGGAAAACCAAGGTTCCAAATTCTGGGAAGACCAGTCCCTCATGTGAATTCGCCAGGTGAACCAGGGGGAAGGAGGGGTCATGAGGTGACACCAAACCTATGATGGTGTGTGCCTCAATTTGGGGTACCAATGGTATGACAAGGACAAGAAAAAGGGGTAGAGGAGGGGGTTCCTTTCTCACCTTCAAGGAACTGACAGCACACAGAACCCAAATGGGGTCTACTACCCGAAATCCTACCTGAAATCAATGGGATGGCCAGTCCCAAGGTGCAGTGGTGCCAGCAGACACATTGAGGCGCCAAATTGCTGTGGTTCTAGTCAATTAGTTGCTCAGCTACCTTGTCGTGGGGTGGGG
>NW_026006687.1:37374-53214 GCF_001458135.2 Marmota marmota marmota
GAGGGGAATGGGGGGATGTGGGGTGGGGTAGAGACATGGAATCAACACACAGACTCCGGGAGCTGGTGAGAGAACTGGATGGAGATCCACCTCAAGTCATTGTCCAGTAGCTCAGTTTATTTTTGGAATGCATACAATTGTTATAGGGTTCGAGTGGGGCATGCCCATCAATCATTCACAAGCAAGATAGTATCCATAAGCCAATCATCTTATGCCTAATGTAACCACACTATGAGGATGTTCTAAATATTACTATCATCAGGAAGGGTCTTTGTCCCTAGGGGAGGGGATTTCTAAGTTGGAAGTTCCATGTTGAAGCTCCTGGCTATCAGTTTTCTGGCCTGGAAGCTTGGCAACACTAACCACAAGGGCTAAGGATGTGGTTTCACTAACGGCTCACTAGAGCAGAGGCACCCATCCTGTTCCTATCAGGAACAGGCATTCCTATCAGGCCTGAACAAGTGTAGATTCTTCAAGCACTCTGAGCTGCTCACAGCTGCTATCTGTTAGCTGTAAACTGAAAGTTATTCCAACACACATTTACCTTTAATATCAGTAAGTCAGTCTCTGGCTTTATTGAGCTCACTGAAGGAGAAGAAACTGGTGGTTTCTTTATGTTTTTTAATGAATTTCTTTTTGAATAACCTGGTAAAATTTTCCAACTTGCCTAAATCTAAGCCCAAAATAAGTTCCATCTGTCTCTCCATAACTTGTTTTATAGAGGAATCTTGTGATAATTGTTTGCTTATTGTCACTGAAACTGATACTACTTTGTCCTGATGTCACAGGATCATTGTCATAAATGACAAAATTATAAAAATAATTTCTAAAGAATTTATGCTTGTTTACCAAGTGCTGTGTACTACTAGGCATTTAAACCTGAAAAGGCCTAGAAATTATATGGACTTATCCTTCATTTTATAAGATACCATTGAAGACAAAGTTTTAAAAATCCATGGTAGAGACTGGGGATTTAGCTTAGTGGTACCGTGTTTGCCTAGCATACACAGTGCACTGGGTTTGATTCACAGCACTGAAAAAGAAAAAAAAGAAAAAAAAAGAAAGAAAGAAAAGGAAAATAATCAGTGGTAGATGAGTTGGGCACAAGACAGGTGTCTGCAGTCTTAGCTGCTCAGGCAGTTGAGGCAGGAGGATTGTTTGAGGCCAGCCTGGACAACATAGAAAGGCCTTGTCTTAAAATCATTGGGAAAAAAAGGGCTTAGTAAGACATTATTTAATAATGCTTCTAGATGAGATCAGAATGTGGGAAGGGATCTTCTTACTAATTAAGGTATTATGTTTTCAGAACTTTGCATATGAGAGGGTGTTTTTCTTTATAAATGTTAAGTATTGCAGGGTCTTTGGCTGAAGACTACAGACAGTGCTCAGGCCACATCTCCTGGTATAATGACTCTGTGTGAGCTAGTGAATGGAACTTTCCAGAACTGTTACATTGATATGTGTTTTCTTGTGTTCAGTGTTTACAGGCATTGGAGTTTTTACATGCCAATTATGTGATTCACCGTGACATAAAAAGCGACAATGTACTTTTGGGGATGGAAGGATCGGTCAAACTTAGTGAGTAACAAGTGAAGGAAAATCATTCATTCTTTATTTTTTATTATGCTTTCTTCCATTTTTAATTAAAATAAACCCTTGTCTGTTAATATTTTTGAAAATTAAAATATGGAAGGGGCAAGAATCTAGTGGTAAAGACTATGAGCTGGGAACTGACCTGGGTTTAAATAGCAGAGGTGCTACTACTTGCGCAGTAATTTTTGGCAAGTTAATCTCTTTGTGTGTATTTTCTCATTTATTCACTGAGGAATATAATAGTACCAATATCATGATTTTTTGGAGGTTAAACATGTAAAGGACTAAGAAGCAGTGCCTGGGCCTGTGCTAGTGTTGATGCTGTCTTAGAGATCAATTTGCATTTGTTTCCACCGTCTGTTATTTTTCTCATGGTACTCTTCAGCATTCTCTGAGTTTTACTCACAATAGCCTTATCAGGAGAGGGCTGTATGACCCTGACCTCAGGGATGACAAGAAAAACATCCCACTTTTCTAATGTTCTTCTGTATGAGACACAGCAGATTCATGCAAAACATAGTGAACTTCTTTCCTCTGTGTCCATAGTCTCTGAGTTCCTGCCTTGCCCTCTGGAGGACTCAAGCAGAGCTATTAAAGTACACCCTGTAAAAGTTACTAAATCAGGTCATCAAAATAGCAGATTCTAATTTTAAGTTATCTTAGTGGGCAAGTTGGGTATAGATAATCACATACATTGTTGGTGGAGACATATGAAAATGAAATTAGACTTTTTTGGATCATGTTTTGTGGTGACTCTGCCACTTACTAGATGAATGATCTTAGGGTGAATTAACTAAACACATATATGCCTTAGTTCCCCTATTTGTAAATTAGAATAATTTAAATAGTAAGCATACCTGGGGCTGGGTTTAGTGGAGCACATCTGTACTACAGGGGTTTGGGAGGCTGAGGCAGGAGGATCACAAGTTTAAACCAACCTCAGCAATTTAGCAAGGTCCTAAAGCAATTTAGTGAGAGCCTGTCTCAAAATAAAATATTTAAAAAGCCTGGGAGGATGTGGGGAAAAGGGTACTCTTGTACATTGCTCGTGGGACTGCAAATTGGTGCAGCCAATTTGGAAAGCAGTATGGAGATTCCTGGGAAAGCTGGGAATGGAACCACCATTTGACCCAACTATTGCCCTTCTCAGACTATTCCCTGAAGACCTTAAAAGAGCGTACTACAGGGATACTGCCACATCGATGTTCATAGCAGCACAATTCACAATAGCTAGACTGTGGAACCAACCCAGATACCCTTCAATAGATGAATGGATAAAAAAGTGGCATTTATACACAATGGAGTATTATTCAGCACTAAAAAATGACAAAATCATGGAATTTGCAGGGAAATGGATGGCACTAGAGCAGATTATGCTAAGTGAAGCTAGCCAATCCCTAAAAAACAAATGCCAAGTGTCTTCTTTGATATAATGAGAGCAACTAAGAACAGAGCAGGGAGGAAGAGCAGGAGGAAAAGATTAACATTAAACAGAGACATGAGGTGGGAGGGAAAGGTAGAGAAAAGGGAAATTGCATGGAAATGGAAGGAGACCCTCATTGTTATACAAAATTACATATAAGAGGTTATGAGGGGAAAGGGGAAAAAAACAAGGAGAGAAATGAATTATAGTAGATGGGGTAGAGAGAGAAGGTGGGAGGGGAGGGGAGGGGGGATAGTAGAGGATAGGAAAGGTAGCAGAATACAACAGTTACTAATATGGCATTATGTAAAAATGTGGATGTGTAACCGATGTGATTCTGCAATCTGTATTTGGGGTAAAAATGGGAGTTCATAACCCACTTGAATCTAATGCATGAAAAATGATATGTCAAGAGCTTTGTAATGTTTTGGACAACCAATAAAAAAATAAAAAAAATAAAAAGCCTGGGGATGTGGCTCAGTAGGTAAGCACCAGCAAAAAAGAAAAAAAGGAAATTATCCAGAACAAAATTTTTAAACTTATCTTTTAAACTTACCTATATCAGGGTTATCATGAGGATTAGATACTTTTACAAGGTACTTGAATGGTACCTGGCTTTTATAAACTACTCTTTTTTATTGTAAACATTATTTTACCTAACAGCTGCTCTTTTCAATATTCACTCCTATAGAATTACTAAATATATGTACCAGAATTAGTAAAAGGATATTCTATGCAACATGGTAAAGAAAAACTAAAACTGTCTTCAATATCAAACAGAAAAGAGATGGTAATTTGGTATGTTAATACACCATAATATATTATAGTTTTTAGAATGAGGCAGATAAATGCACTAATATGGAAGGATATCTTAAATAAACCTCTTTCAGTTTTACTAAGATTTTTGGGATAAAATGTATTATTGAGAATAAAAGCCCACCTAATAATTTGCACTCTGGTAGGAAAAAGAAGCAAAAGGTGGCAGTATATAACATCATCAAAATATTCTAATCCAAGTCTGGACTACTTTATCATTAAATTCTTTAAATAAAATAGTCTAAATGCAATTATGTTATCTGAGGTGAACTCTTTTACAAAACCATATCTAGAAGCTGTTAACTCTAGATGTTTTGTTTTTGTTTCTTAGCCAACTTTGGTTTTTGTGCTCATATCACCCCTGAGCAGAATATATGTCCTGCCATGCTTGGAACACCCTACTGGATGGCACCAGAAATGGTGATGGGGAAAGCTTATAGCCCTAAAATCAACACATGGTCTCTAGGGATCATGGCTATTGAGATGCTGGAAGGAGAGTCTCTATACATGAAGGAAGATCCTGCCAAGGTAAGACCAGTGTAACACCAGCTTCACTGCAAAAAAAATACTTTCTCTTAAAGTGTAGTTGGAACTTCCTTGTGTTGTTCATTGGCCAAGAATTTAGGATCAAAACTTGATAAAACTTAACCTCTGCCCTTACTATGTATCTACAAGTCACACTGATTCTGAGTTACAGAGCTGAAAGTGTTAGCTAAAGAGTGTAGGTGTTTGTTAGTCAGCCGTATGGTTTTCTGTTTGGGGTATAAGTAAGCATGTCTCACCTTTCTACATAATTGAAGTCTCCTAGGTATGTGCCTCTCTCTACACAGTGAAGGTACTTTCCTTTTCACATTTAAGTACCCTGGATATAGAAATCAAGTTATCAATTTTGAACTTCAGCCTCTGATCCCCAAGGTCCAGAAAAGAGGAAAGCAAGATTACTCCTCTGAGAAAGCTGTATCACTGACAGTGTTCAAGCCTGTTTTCAAACAGAGTAGACTTTGAACAAGAAAATATTCTTGCAATTGAGGTGAATTTCAACCATCCTCCCATCTCCTTTTCAACGACCATATGTGGCCCAACATCATTAGTAATTAAGGAAATACAAGTCAGAACCACAGGACACCCCTTTACAACTAATGTCAGACAATAATCAGTGCTGGTGAGAATGTGGGAAAATTGGAATTGTTGGCCAGGCACAGTGGAATGTATTCAATATGACGTTATAATGGTAGATATGACATTATTAATTTTTCAAAACCTATAGAATTATATAATCCAATACAAAGAGTAACTCTAATGTAAAGTGTCAGCTTCAGATTAATAGAAGTATATCTGTATTTGTTCATTTGTGGTAGAGTGCTTGCCCAGCATGCATGAGTCCCCAGGGTTCAAGGCCCAGCACCACCAAAAAAACAAGAAAATGTATTTATGTATAGATATGTATACATAGATATCATTGTAGTAAGTATACTGCACTGTAATGCAAGATATTAATAACAAGAAAGTGAGGGGCCAACATGGGAACTTTTCAGGATCCACATTTTAAGATCCAGTATGCATTTGGAAAATGCATTCGCAATTTGTTTTATCTGTTTTGAAGAAGGTCAGCGAGATCCCTTAAAGTGTTCCTCCTGTCTCACAGACCTCAGTGGGAGTCTCTATTGTTATTAAAAAAATCCATTATTAGAAATAATTTCATTTCTAGAAACTTAAAGGTAATAATCAAAAATTAAAGAATACAAAGATTTTCTAAAGGGGATTAGTTAAATTATAAAAACACCCATATTAAGGCTATTCAGTTTAGCCATTAGAATAATTTTATGGTCAGTTCTTAGGAATGATGAAGCTGTCATATAGCTTTTGAAGGAAAAGAGTTTCAGGAGATCCAAATTATTTTGAAATGTGACTTTTAGAAAGCTTGTGAAGGTTTAACAAGATAGTCCACATGGGTCCTAGGATTTTCACCACTTTTATTATACTTTTATGCACCCCAGGTGGGGTTTTTGTTGTTGTTGATTTGTTTTCTGTAATCAAATGTATTGCATTTATACTTCAACCCAGAAATGATGACGCTGCTGGGCCTGGGGGCACACACCTGTAACTCAGCTTTTGGAGAGGCTCAGGCAGGAGGATCTCAAATTGGAGCCTGCCTGGGCAACTTAGAGATACCTGTCTCAAAATAAATGAAAAGAGGGCTGGTGTATAGTTCATCAGTAGAGCACTTATTTGCCTAGCATATTCCTGGGTTCAATTCCTGCACCACTCCCTACAAAGAAAGGGAGGGGGGGCAAAGAAAGGAGTAAGGGAGGAAAGGAGGGAAGTCAAAGAAGGAGGAGGAGAAGAAGAAACAATAAAGGAAGGGAAGGAGGGAGGATACAAAATTCATGCAGGAAGAGATAATGATAACCTCATTTTACTCACTGTAGTATTTATAGTGATTGTCTTTGCAGAATTCAGAGGGGCTGGAGATGTTGTTCAGTGGTACAGTGCTTTCCTAGAATGCGCAAGGCCCTGGGTTTGATTCCAACACCACATACACAGACACACAGACACACACACACACACACACACACACAATAGTTCCATAAACTTGATAAATTACATTATAATTGTTAAGCTACGTTAAAAATGTCATAAATGCTATACTTAATGGTTGCACACCTGTAATCCCAGTGACTGGGGAGGCTAAAGAGGGAGGATCACAAGTTTAAGGTCAGCCTCAAGAATTTGGTGAGACCCTAACTCAAAAATTAAAAAGAAGGGTTAGGGATGTAGCTCACTGGTAAAGCCACCCTGGATTCAACCCTCAGTATACCACCTCCCCACCAAAAAAAAAAAAAAGAATGTCACAGATGTTGTTCTATTTTTAGGCCTTATACCTCATTGCCACCAATGGACCACCAGGTCTTGCAAATCCAGAAAAATTTCCCCGGCATTCCTGGACTTCTTGAATAAATGCCTTGAAGTGGAAGTGGACATGAGAGGTTCAGCTGGGGAGTTACTAGAGGTAAATTTGGAAATGATGTGATTTTGGGGAAATATTGACTCTTTTTGAATAACCAACAGAAAGTTTTCATTTCACTATTCATTGATCACTACCAATAAGGCAGCTGCTACATTTTAGGGTTTTATCTGCCAGGAATAAAAGTTTAATTTTGTGATAGTTTGTTGTGGTATATTATCAAATATTGTGTCCATTTGATGCTGGCATGAGTGTATTAATGGGCTGTTTAACTGTCGATTTTTCGAATTTAGAACAATTAAAAACAACTTTTTTCAAAACAGCTTATGAAAGTTATGGTTGTGATTATGAGAGTTTTGGGCAGGTATTAAAATATGGGTTGTTGAAGTCAATTGTATTCATAAGTAGTCTTCAGGCCTTAGTTGAAAGAATGTTTTGCTTCTAAATTATGCACTTTTTGTTTCCTGTCTTTGGCAGCACCCATTCCTGAATATGGCAAAATCACTCACAACTTTAAACCACACATCTTGGCAAGGAGGTTCTCCAGAGAAACTACTGAAATGGCATCCTACTCTTTTAATTTTCTGAAAAGGAAAATGTTAAAGTTTAATAAAGTGTTCATTGTTTTAAAAGACTTGTACCATAAAATTTGCCATTTTAGCTATGTTAAGTGGACAACTCAGAGGCATTAATTACACTCACAATATTGTACAACCTTCTGTTTCCAGACGGTTTTGTCACTCCAAACAGAAGCTCTGCCACCATGTAAGTAATAACTCCCATTTCTCCTCCTCCACCCCTTGGCTGCTACCATTCTTTTTTCTCTTTTATTTGTTCTAATTAGTTATACATGGCAGTAGAAGGCACTTTGACACATCATACACAAATGGAGTATAGCTTCTCATTTTTCTGGTTGTACGTGATGTAGAATCACATCCGTCATGTGGTCATACATGCTCCTAGGGTAATAATGTCTACTCTTCTTCTTACCTCATACTTGGCTCTCCTCCTTTCCCTCCCCTCTGCCTAATCCAAAGTAACTTTATTCTTCCTTAGCCATGCTCCTTATTGTAAATTAGTGTCAATATATCAGAGAAAACATTTAGACTTGGGTTTTTGGAATTGGCCTATTTTTCTTAATATGATATCCTACACTTCCACCCATTTACTGGCAGATGCATCACTTTGTTGTTCTTTAAAAGTGAGAAATATTCCATTGTGCATATTGACCACATTTTCTTTATCCATTCATCTGTTGAAGGACACCTAGGTTGGTTCTATAGTAAAACTATTGTGAGTTGAGCTACTTTATAGCATTGATGTGGCTGCACTGTATTATGCTGATTTTAAGTCCATTGGAAATATACTGAGAAGTGGGATAACTGGGTCAAATGGAGGTTTCATCCCAAATTTTCTTAGGAATCTCCATACTGCTTTCCATGATGGTTATATCAATTTGCAGTCCCACCAGGAATCTAAGAGTGTCTTTTCCCCCACATCCTCACCAACATTTATTTTTGCTTGTCTTCTTGATAATTGCCTTTCTGACTGAAGTGAGATGAAATCTGAGAGTAGTTTTGATTTGTATTTCTCTAATTGCTAGAGATGTTGAACACTTTTCACATATTTGTTGATGAACGTACATCTTCTGAGAATTGTCTGCTTAGTTCCTTAGTCCATTTATTGATTGGGTTATTTGGTTTTGGTGTTAAGATTTATGAGATCTTTATATATTCTGGAAGTTAGTGCTCTATCTGATGTGCATGTAGTAAAAATGTTCTGCCACACTGTGGGCTCTCTCTTCACATTATTGATCATTCCCTTTGCTGAGAGAAAGCTTCTGAGTTTGAATCCATCCCATTCATTGGTAATAAATATTGTTTTATGGTCCAGAATATGATGTTTCAACGAAAGTATGAAGTGCCCTTAAAAGGAATTGGAGTTCTGTAGTTGTATTCTATAAAGTGTTGTATTCTAAAGTGAGTTAGGCTGAGGTAGTTGATACTGTTGCTCCAACCTTCTATGTCTTTATTAATATTTTTGCCCATTTGATGTATTTACTTTAGAGACAGGTATCAAAATCTCCCACGATGGTTGGTAACTGTTTCTCCCTTTCATTTTGTTGATTTATGCTTTATATATTTACTGGATGCAGGAGCATTAATTATCGTGTATCTTTCTTCAGGATTTCTATTTATGGTAATACTTTTGCAGTTTATTTTATCTGATATTAATACAGCAGTTCCAACTTTTCATTCTTTATTTTTGCATTATTATTTTCCTGACTTTTTAATTTTCAATCTATCTGTATCTTTAGATTTTAAGCACATCTCTTGTAGACATGATTAAGTATTGATTTTTTTAACCCATTCTGATAATCTCTGCTTTTTAACTGGGTGTTTAATTCATTCTGTCCAATGTAATATTCAGACTTAGGCCTCATATTTTACTCTTTGTTTCCTGTTTGTACCATCTAACCTTTGCTCTTCTGTTATTCCTTTTCTGTAATCTTAAATTTTAACCATCAACTTAGAGTTAATGTTTTTATTTAAAATGTAAAAAACTTCTAAGTCCATACTTTTTTTTGATACCAGGGGGGAACCCAGGGGCACTTCATCACTGAGCCACATTCCCAGCACCCCCTTTTTTAATTTTTAGAGGCAGGGTCTCAGTACATTTCTTAGGGCCTTGCTAAGTTGCTGAAGCTAGCTTTGATACTCCTGCCTCAGCCTGAGTCACTGGGATTGCAGACATGTGTCCTCACACTCCCCTACTCCATAATAATTTTAACCTCCTATTATATGCTACAGTTCTGACAAGAATTCCATTTCCATGCCTGATAAATCCCACCATAAAATGTTGTCATTTTTCTTTAAATTGTAGGATATTTTTTAAATGAATTATTGAAAAAGTGATATGAAACTATGATCCTGCATAATTTACATAGTTACCATTTCTGGCACTCATATCTTTCTGAGAATCTGATTATCAACTGGTACCTCTTTTTTGTTTCTTGGAGTACAGGTCTGCTGGTGATGGGTTCACCTAGCTTTCCTTTATCAGAATTCATCTCCATTTTTTCTTAATGCTTTATATATGTCTTTCAATATACAAAGTGTATACATATATAAAGTATATACATATATACACACATTATATGTATTCATGTTTATGTAGTCATTTGGTTTTTTTGGCTTGATATAGAATTCTGGTTTGAAAATTTTTCCTTTCAGCTCTTGTTTTAAAAAATAAACTTTTATTTTAGAACAGTTTTTTTATTTAAAGAAAAATTGCATAGATATAAAGACATAGTTCTCCTATGCTGTACACCCAGCTGGCCTTATTATTACACCTTTTGTTAGTATGGCACACTTATTAAAATTGATGAACCAGTATATTCTGAAAGAGATGATTTAGAATAGTACACAACTGAGGTCATTTCTTTTTTCAATTTTTTATAGAATTCATCAGCAAAGCCAAAGAAACCCAATGTTTTCTCTTTTAGAAGGTTGTTGGCTTTTCATTTATTTTCCTTAATAGAAACAAACCAATTCCCATTGTCTATTTCTCCTTGTGTGAGTTTGAGTAGTTTAGTTTTTCAAGGAACCCATCTATTTTAGCTAAATTATCAAATTTGTGGGCATAGAGTGGTTTGTAGTAACTTTCCTATTGTTTTTAATTTTATTGATATTTCTTTTCTTTTTTCTTTTCCTTTTGCATGCTTTAGGCTTAAATTGCTCTTTTGCTTTGGCTTCTAAAAGCTAGATTACTGAATTTAGCTCCCTCTTCTTCTCTCATCTGTGTCTTCAGTGCTATAAATTCCCCTAAGTGCATTAAATGCTTACACAGTTCATGGGATAAATTGTGTAATTTTGATAAATTGTAATTTCTTCTGTTTAATTCAAAATACTCAAAAATTACCCTTTAGACTATTTTTACTCATATGTTATTTACAAATGTATTATTGAATTCTCAAATATTTGGGGATTTTTCAATTCTCTTTATATTGGTGATTTTCAGCTTAATTTCATTGTGATATAAGAATATATTTTATTTGATTTCTAATCTCTTAAATTTATTGATGATTATTTTATGGCACAGGACATGGTGTGCCTTCCTGAATTTTATGTAAACTTGAAAAGATTGTGTACTCTATTCATTTGGGGTAGAGTATTTTAGAATTCCAATAAGATCAGGTTGATTGACAGTGCCATTCAGGTCAACTATATCCTTAATGATTTTCTGCCTGCTTCATCTATCAAGCCCTGATAGAAGTGTTTGGAAGTCTCCAACTATAGTAGTGAATTTTGCCAATTTATCCTTGAGTTATATCAGTTTTGGTGTCACATGTTTAGATTTCTGTTGCTAAAAGTACTTACACATTTAGAATTGTATGTCTTCTTGGAGTTTGTCCCTCTTTATCCCTGATAATTTTCCATATTTGAAATGTACTTTATGTAAAATTAATATAGCTATTGGAGATTCCCATTGATTAGTTGGTATAGTGCATCTCTGTCCATCTTTTGGCTCTAATTATATCTGGGTCTTCATAATCAAAGTGTCTTTGATTATGGAGTCTTGTTTCTTTATTCGGTTTGACACTTTTTCTTTTAATTGGCATATTTAGACTAGTCACATTTAAGGTGATTATTGGTAGAGTTGGAGTAGTATTTATTGTATTTATAATTGCTTTCTCTATTTTGCCTTTGTTCTTTATGCATTTTCCAATTTTTCTGATTATATGAGCATTTTATATGATTTCATTTTATCCCCTCTCTTAGAATATCAACTATCTTCCTTTATCAGATGTTTAGTGGTTGCCCCAGAGATTGCCATGTACATCATAAGAATATAAGAACATCTTCAAATAATAGTCCACCCTTTCATGTGTAGTGCAGGTACCCTATGATATTGCTGTCATTAATTTCACTTTTTCCTATGCTATAATCACCCAATATATGGTTACTGTTACCACTCTAAACACATGGTTATCTTTTATATCAGGAATAAGACAAAGAAAAGATGGCATTTCACTTTTATTTCTTCTCCAGTGCTCTTCTTTTCTTTTTGTAGATCCAGGTTTCTGACCTACATCATTTTTGTTTTCCTTGAAGAACTTATTTGAACTTTTGCTTAGAGTAGGTTGCTGGTGATAAATTCCCTTTGTTTTTGTTTATGTGAGAAACTCTATTTCTGCTTCACTTTTGAAGAATAATTTCACTGTTTTAGTCAGCTTTTGCATCACTGTGACCAAAATACCCAACAAAAAACTATTTAGAGGAGAAAAATTTATTTTAGCTCACATTTTCAGAGGTTCAGTCCATGCTCAGCTGACTCCATAGTGCTGAGCTCAAGTTGAGTCAGAACATGAGGGACAAAGGTGGCAGAGGAAAGCAGCTCAGAACATGACAGGAGAGAGAGAGAGAGAGAGAGAGAGAGAGAGAGAGAGAGAGAGCACTTCAGTTCACCAGGAACAAAATACAAGCCCAAAAGGCATGCCCTAGTTGATCCACCTCTCTACAGATATCACTGGGTTAATCCATATAAGTGGGTTCATCTACTGATTAGCCTACAACTCTCACAATCCAACTGTTCCACCTTTGAACATTCCTGCATTGTCTCCCACATGAACTTTTGGAGGACACACCATATCAAACCATGATACACTTGATAGAGGATTATAGGCTGGTGGGTTTTCCTTTCAACACTTCAAGATTTTATTAAACTCTCTTTCTAGCAAATTTTAGGAGAAGTGCACTAAGATTCTTTGCTCCTCTATAAGTAAGATTATTTATTTCTTTAAACACCATCTCTTTGTCTTTGATTTTCAGCAATTTGAAAGATTCTAGGTATAGATTTTGGGTATTTGCCTTGTTTGATGTTCTTTGAACTCCCTGTATCTATTACTTTAGAAAAGTTTTCCATCATTATTACTCGAAGTCTTTCCTCAACTCTGTTCTATTTTGCTTCTCCTCCTCCAATTCCAATTGTGCATGTGTTTATCTTTTGCAATTGCCATATAGTTCTTAAATTTTCTGTTTCAATTTTTCTTTTCTCTTTGCAATTTTGCCTGAGAAGTTTCTTCTGACCTATCTGCAAGTCCACTAATATTCTCCTCAGTCATGTCCAGGGTAACTGATGAGCCCATCAAAGGTGTTAAGCATTTATCTTAATGGTTTTGATTTCCAGTCTTTCCTTTTTTTTTCTTGATTGCCATTTCCATCTCTCAGCTTATGTTATCTACCTTTTCTTTAATATTCTTGTTCAGCTATAACCCTGTATAACCCTTAGCATCTCAATCATAGTTGTTTCAAGTTCCCTATCTGATAATTCCCACAGCCACATCATCTGAGGGTCTCATTCTAATGCTTGCTTTATGTCCTTAGACTTTGTTCCTTCTTGCATTTTTAGTATGTATGCCTTATAATTATTTTGGATTGAAAGCTAGACATAGTGTATTGAATAATAGGAACTGAGGTAAATAGACCATTTATTTGGTGAGATTTTGTGCTAATCTGAATAGAAGTTCAGTCATGTTTAGTGTTTTCTGTTGCCAAAGAGGCCAGAAACTTCAGATTCCTATAATGTCTTTATATGTTCATTTCTTGCCCAGAAAAAATTTGTGTCTTCAACTCTTTTAGCTGTAATTCTCTATAATTGTGCTGGAGGCTTTTTGGTATAGTGGCACAATAGAGAGGAAAGAAGGAGTCTGTGGTCTATGATTAAATCATTGTGTGGATTGACCTGCATTGCTGGGGTGTGACTTTCACTGGGGCTTCTTTCTTTTCCACCACCACTAGCACCTTGCATGAAACAAGAGCCTGGAGTAGGAGAAATGCCTTCCCCCTTAAGGAACAAGGCTCTGGTGAAGTCCTTTTCCTTGAAGAGTAGGTTTTTGTTCTGGAGAATGATTGCTCTTTTCACAATGGTTACCTTTCTCCAACCCCTGCCTGAGCCATGAGGGTATCTTCATTGGCTTTTCAGCAAGAGAAGCTAGTAAGGTTCTTGGAGGTGAGCCTGATGGGGCTCTCTAAAGCTGTGTCCTCCAGGAGTTTCTCACTCTCACACTAATTTACCAGCAATTTATCAGAATTACCATTAGGTGTTCCTACCAGTTGATGGCTCCTTTGGCTTCTGCTTCAGGGGAACAGAGCTGTCCCATGACCCTGGATTCACCTCTTTCTCCAGTTATGGTGACTTTGTGCCCTGCTACCTCAGTTCTCTGGTGGGGATGTAAAAGTTTCTGGTTTTCCATTTGTTCCTGTTATAAGGCTGGAAGTCACAACTTCCAAGCTTTTCACTTGTTGGAGCTGAAACCAGAAGTATTTTTCAGCACTGTAAAGATCCTTCTCACTATCTTCGGACTTCTATGGCTTCTGGCAGGAATCCAACCATTATTATTTACATGTGATATATCATTTTTCTCTGGCTGCTTTCAAAAAATTTTGGTATTCACTTTTTAGACATCTGATTTGTATCAACTCAGGTCTGTTTTGTTTATATAAATTGTTAGTAAATTAGTGTGAGAGTGAGAAATTCCTGGAGGATACAGCCTCCAGGACTCTTCAATAATGTCAGTGCTCTATAAAAACTAAAAGTCAGACCAGAGCAGAGGAGGAAGCCCGGCGCCAAGCCAGACCAGACCAGGGGAGGGAGCCCAGCGCCAAGCCAGATGGGAGGAGGGAGCCTGTTGCCAAGCCAGACCGGAGGAGGAAACTTGACCCTGCCCTGCGCTAGTCCGGAGGAAACCCATCAGCCTTTAAAACCTATCAAAGGGGGCGTGGCTACCAGCACGTTCTGTGGCTGATCCAGGTACCCAGTTTCCAACTCCCCCCACCCTTAGCTATGATAACTCAAAATATTTTCCACAAGCTTTTGAGGGGTGTAGCTATCAACACAAAACAACAACTGTACAGGCACCTGGTTTCCACCTCAGAGACTAGAGTAGGGAAGATACAGGTGGAAGCTCATATCCTTTCACACTGGCTATATCCACCACCCTGAACACAGAGGCTGAAGCTAGGAATAGACAATGCCACCTACTGGAAGAAAGGAAAACAGAGTTCTGAGAGACTTTTTTTTCTCTTTCTCTCTTCTCTCTCTTTCACAACCTCAATGTAGGTGAAACCAAGAACTGGGCATGAACAACCGAATCACCAAAATAATATAATATAGAGGACTTGCATCTGCCCCACCTTCCCCCCATTTTTTTCCTTATTTCTTTCTTACTTTCTTTTTCCTTCTCTCTCTTTTCTCTTTTCTTCCTTGTTATTTTTTTTCTTTTCTTCATTCGTATTCCCTCTATCCCACTTTCAACCCCCTAACTTTTACTGTCTATACATAGGGTAACTATCTAAATACAGATAGGAGGTTGAGTCTATACATTCTTCCATAAATTACCAGTCTATTGGTTACAGTTCTCCAAAGTTGCTAAGTTAGTTTAACCTCATACCCTCACGCCTTTCCCTTTAAGTATAACATCCTTCATATGAAATTCAGTTTTCTCTATGCCACCAGATATGGCATGACTTTTATGAAACTAATGACTATATTTTTAAATAATAATTGAAACCAATATCTGCAGACTTAGATTCTAACTATAAATGTATTAATAATGAAAACTTGTGCTTAGATGATGTACTGTTGATATTGGGAACTGTTAACATTGTCTTTCTCCACAAAAGAGGGATTTTGGAGCTATACAAGAACAATATAAATATATAAGGGGAAAACCATTAACAACAGTTTCACAAAGCTAGAAAGAAACATGAGCAGTATGAAAAGACAAGGAAAGAAAGGACCACAAACAATACAGGTCAATTCAACATTAGAAGAGGTAATATCTGTAGCTGATGGAATGTCAGATAAAGAGTTCAGGATATACATGCTTCAGATGATCTGGAGTCTCAAGGAAGACATTATACAGCAAATTCAGACAATGAAAGATCACTTCAACAATGAATCACATAAACAAATCCAAGAAGAAAAGATCAACTCTACAGGGAGATAGAGGATATATATATATATATATATATATATATAT
>NW_026006687.1:53335-64122 GCF_001458135.2 Marmota marmota marmota
TAATACCAATACTCTGCAATCTATTTCAGGAGATAGAAAAAGAGGGAGTACTTCCAAATTCATTCTATAAGGCCAACATCACCCTAATTCCAAAACCAGATAAAGACACTTCAAAGAAAGAAAACTTCAGACCAATATCCCTAATGAATTTAGATGCAAAAATCCTCAATAAAATTCTGGCAAATCAGATACAAAAACATATCAAAAAGATCGTGCACCATGACCAAGTGGGATTCATCCCTGGGATGCAAGGCTGGTTCAATATACAGAAATCAATAAATGTAATTCACCACATCAATAGACTTAAAGATAAGAACCATATGATCATCTTGATAGATGCTGAAAAAGCATTTGACAAAATACAGCATCCCTTTATGTTCAAAACTCTAGAAAAATTAGGGATAATAGGAAATTACCTCAACATGGTAAAAGCTATATATGCTAAGCCTCAGGCTAGCATCATTCTAAATGGAGAAAAATTGAAGGCATTCCCTTTAAAATCTGGAACAAGACAAGGATGCTCTCTCTCACCACTTGTATTCAACATAGTTCTTGAAACACTAGCCAGAGCAATTAGACAGACAAAAGAAATTAAAGGCATAAATATAGGAAAAGAAGAACTTAAATTAGCACTACTTGCAGATGACGTGATCATATATCTAGCAGACCCCAAAAGTTCAACCAAGAAACTTCTAGAACTAGTAAATGATTTCAGCAAAGTGGCAGGATATAAAATCAATACCAATAAATCAAAAGCATTCCTGTATATCAGTGACAAATTCTCTGAAATGGAAATGAGGACAACTACTCCATTCACAATATCCTCAAACAACAACAACAACAACAACAACAAAAACAAAAAACAAAAACAAAAACCTGGGAATCAACTTAACAAAAGAGGTGAAAGAGCTATACAATGAAAACTACAGAACCCTGAAGAAAGAAATAGAAGAAGACCTTAGAAGATGGAAGGTTTTACCTTGATCATGGATTGGTAGAATTAATATTATTAAGATGGCCATATTACCAAAAGCACTTTACAGATTCAATGCAATTCCCATCAAAATCCCAATGACATTCCTTGCAGAAATAGAAAAAGCAATCATGAAATTCATCTGGAAAAATAAGAGACCCAGAATAGCTAAAGTAATTCTAAGCAGGAAGAGTAAAATTGGTGGTATCACGATTCCAGATTTTAAACTATACTACAGAGCAATAGTAACAAAAACAGCATGGTACTGGCACCAAAACAGGCTTGTAGACCAATGAAACAGAATAGAGGACACAGAGACAAATCCACAAAATTACAACTACCTAATATTAGACAAAGGTGCTAAAAGCATGCAATTGAGAAAGTATAGCATCTTCAACAAATGGTGGTGGGAGAAGCGGAAATCCATATGCAACAAAATGAAATTGAATCCCTTTCTCTCACCATGCACAAAAGTCAACTCAAAATGGATCAAGAAACTAGGAATCAGACCAGAGACTCTGCATTTAATAGAAGATAAAGTTGGCCTTAATCTTCATCATGTGGGGGCAGGCCCCAAATTTCGTAATAAGACACCTATAGCACAAGAGTTAAAACCAAGAATCAACAAATGGGATGAATTCAAATTGAAAAGTTTTTTTCTCAGCAAGATAAATAATATGTGGGGTGAATAGGGAGCCTACATCCTGGGAACAAATTTTTACCCCTCAAACATCAGATAGTGCTCTAATCTCTAGAGTATATAAAGAACTCAAAAAGTTATGGTAGGAGACCCTCAATGTTACACAAAATTACATATAAGAGGTTGTGAGGGGAAAGGGGGGGGACAAGGGAGAGAATTGAACAACAGCAGATGAGGTAGAGAGCGAAGATGGGAGGGGAGCGGAGGGTGGATAGTAGGGGATAGGAAAAGTAGCAGAATATAACAGTCACTAATGTGCCATTATGTAAAAATGTGAGTGTGTAACCGATGTGATTCTGCAATTTGTATTTGGGGTAAAAATGGGAGTTCATAACCCAATTGAGTCAAATGTATGAAAGATGATATATCATGAGCTTTGTAATGTTTTGAACAACCAATTAAAAAAAAGTTAAACAACAAAAAAGCAAATAACCCAATCAACAAATGGGCCAAGGACTTGAACAGAAACTTCTCAGAATAGGATATACAATCAATCAACAAATACATGAAAAAATGCTCACCATCTCTAGCAATCAGAGAAATGCAAATTAAAACTACTCTAAGATACCATCTCACTCCAATAAGAATGGTAGCCATTATGAAGTTAAACAATAACAAGTGCTGGCAAGGATGTGGGGAAAAAGGTACACTCACACATTGCTGGTGGGACTGCAAATTGGTGCAGCCAATTTGGAAAGCAGTATGGAGATTCCTTGGAAAGCTGGGAATGGAACCACCATTTGACCCAGCTATTCCCCTTCTCGAACTATACCCAAAAAAGCATACTACAGAGACACAGCCACATCAATGTTTATAGCAGCATAATTCACAATAGCTAGAATGTGGAACCAACCTCGATGCCCTTAAATAGATGAATGGATTAAAAAATGTGGCATTTATACACAATGGAATATTACTCAGCACTAAAAAATAACAAGATCATGGCATTTGCAGGGAAATGGATGGCATTAGAGCAGATTATGCTAAGTGAAGTTAGCCAATCCCTAAAAAACAAATGCTGAATGTCTTCTCTGATATAAGGGGGGGTGACTCAAAATGAGATAGGGAAGAAGAGCATGAGAAGAAGACTACCACTAAATAGGGAAGAGAGGTGGGAGGGAAAAAGAGGGAGAAGGGGAGTTGCACGGAAGATGGAAGGAGAACCTCATTGTTATACAGAATACATATATGATGTTGTGATGAGAAAAAGAAAAAAAAACTGTGTCAAATTAGATTGGATAGAGAGAAAGGATGGGAGAGGAGGGGAGGAGTAGGGAGGATAGGAAGGGCAGCAGAATAGAATAGACAATATGATTGATGTATGTACATTCCATGTATGTATTATATGTCAAAATACATTCTGCTGTCATGTATGACTAAAAAAAAATAAATTGTATGGTTAAAAAAATAAAAATAAAAACTAAAAGTCCGTGAACCATTATAAATTATAAGATTCTAAAGAAACATGACAACAACATGTAGCATGTGATCCTTGATTATATCCTGTATATTTAAAAAATCCTGCTAAAATGGATTTAGGAAATTTTGAATATCAGTATTATATACCTGATAATAGTTTCATATTAATATCAAGTTTCCTCAAAGGCATATTAGTATGGTGGTACAAGAGAATTTCCTATTTATAGCAAAACATTAAAATTGATGAATTTAGCTTAATAATATATGGGTGTCATACTAATCTTCATTTTTGCTTGACATATCACATACATATAGAAAAGTATACAGATTATGAGGCACATCATTGTACTGTTCTTGAAACTTTCCTATAGGATAGAACATTTTAAAATAACATTTTAGTGAAAAAAAGCAGTGTTTAGAGACATATTTCTACATAGTCTGAGTTAGTTGCACATACCTAAGCACACAGAATCTAAAACAAACATTGTTTCTACCAGATGGCTCTTTTACTTTGGGCAGCTCTCTTAGGTTAAGGTAAATTGCTTTGCCTCTGACTAACCCTTGCCTCAAGCCTCAAAATCTCTGGGAAGTGAAACAGTGAAACATCACAGGTTCACTATGTCTTGTGAAAGCCTTCTACCATAGACAGAATTCTCCATAGCAAAGGAGAAGAGTTACATCTACGATTGTTTACAGACTTGGAGATTTTCCTAACCAGGTGTGAGTGTGTCTCTCCTGCACCCCGCTGCTCTACCTGAGGGACAGGGCTGGCAAATTTGCAGAGGTCAGGGAGCTCAAAAGCAATCCTGATTTCTTCCTTTTGAAAATTCACATATTAGACGTTCTCTGGTGGGCTGAGATGACCAAGTCTGGGGCCAGCTGGCAGGAAAGCACTCCAAGTAGCTCCTTCCACCTCATACAAGCTCCCATAGAGAGGCCAGGAGAAGCAGCATTTGTAGTCAGAAAACAAAAGGACCTCAGTCTTCCCCAGGTGTGGGCTCCCTGCACTGATTGATATGAAAGACTGAGGGGAAGCATGGGGTCTCCTCAGGAAGAACCCTGTGGTTTTCTTCCTTCCCCTCATTTGCCAGCACTAAGCTCCTAAAGGCTGAGAGAGCTGAAGGAAATTCTTGGGCAAACCCATTGGGAAGTCCTGAAAGAAACAAGATTTCCTGTGACCTTGCCTGTGGGGATGGCATAGTGTTTAGTTAGAACTTTACAAACAGATGCAATCATATTTGCCTTCCAAGTTGATAAAGCAAGTTTTAGTGTTGCAGGGGTCAAAATCATTTTCAAAGTCAAAGAAATGTTATCAGTCTATTCCTCATCTGCCAATCATACACCCATGCACACTCAAATCAAGGACTTAAGTTGAAATGCTCAGTTGCCTTTCTCCCTCCTCTCCCATCTCTTCATGCTTTACCTTCCTCCCAGGTGGACAGGCAGCAGAAGTACTGACTGTGCTCAGTGAAAGACAGGAAGACGAGTCTCAAAGAACCTGGAGCTTGCTCTAATAACTTGGCTTGTCCTTCATAGAGCCTTCTAATCTCCCTCTACTCCTTTCCTCCCACTCAATGAAGAATAGTAGAGTTCAGAATCTGTGTAAAATTCTTGTTCTATTAAAAAAATCTGTCCTCTCTTTTTCATAAAGCAATCCAAGAGAAGGATTATGCATTTGCTTGAATTGGTTGGTTTTGTATCAGGACTCTGAGCCAGGACAAACATTTTAAGTGAAACCACACATTCAAATTTTGTTTGTATAGGCCAGTTTCACCTGGAAATGTCAGTATGTTACTAAGAATATTTTCTTCCAACTTCAAAGCAGTGAAGTATTTGGAGGCCAGTACCCAGGGTTGTGAATTCTGCCCTCAATTTCATTATTTCATTGTTTCATTTGAGCATCCTTATTGCAATGTAAATATATGTATTTCAACATAGAAGATAATTCATCCAACAGTCAATCACAGACAACAGCAAACTTATATAATTTTACTCTTGACAACATCTCTATGGCACCAACTAGAAAGGGTTTATGTTTACCCTGGGGAGAATATCAATTAAAAGTAAAATGTTCTAAAAAATTTATACAATTATGTTGAAGCTAAATAGCACAAGGGCTACCAGAGATCTTCCTGCTCTAACAACATAGTTTCTTTGTAAGACCAGACAGTATCTATAAATAAATTTCATATAATTTTATACTTTCATATAAATAAATAAGTTTCAATACCCTGCTTGATGTTTTGCTGTAGCATAATGGCAGGAAGACAGCCAAGGGCACGTCCCTCTCTAACAACACTGCCTGCATTCCAGCTATGGGGCTGCCCTGAGCAGCAGAGTGATAGAGGGGGATCTTGTCACTGCCCAAACCTCTTCCCATGCCAGGCTCCTTCAAGCAGGACCCTGAGGCAGCATATGTGGCCTGGGTGTATCGAAGGACATTTCAAATGCCCTGGTGCCCATATTGCTCCTCCTACTGCCCACCCAGGACCTTCCATTGTCTCAGTTGTAACATCTGTTAGAACTCATCCCTGGACACTCACCAACCCATCCCTGGACACCTGGTCAGGACTTGGAAACTCATAGCATAAGTGGGCCAGGGGTGGGTATGAGACCATCTTCCCAGTCTGCTAAAAGTGTTTCCCAGCCACTCTTGGTCACTTACATCTGTTACTGCCTCCAGTTATGCACCTGTCCAGGGAGGCCAGCCTTGCTTGCACAGGTACCTACATGAAAAGGCCACCATCTGTGCTGAGCCTTATGGAGTCAGGGGGAGGAAAAGTAGTGACTGTCCCCTCCCCTGGCTTGGTGATACTAGATCCACAGCCCTTTAGGCTGACTGCTGTCCTGTCCTGGGGATCTTTGCCTGTCTTGGTCTGGGTGTCCCAGTTTGAGGGTTTCCTGGGTTCTGAGTGTGTTTCTCTGATGTGCCCACCCTGCACAGGTTCACAAGTGCAGATGGATGATTGGGCAAGGGTGTTTTTTCATCCTTAGCCAGTATCTGAGAAAACATAGGCCCAGAGTTATTATATCCTGCTCCAAGTGACACCAGTCAGGTCTTGTTTCTAAAGACCTCACTCAGGACAGGTGACCTGATGAGCCATGGGGTCCTAACTGTGCTCTAACCATGGAAATGACAGGTTGTCCCTGAGATGGGAACCCGTGTGTAGGGTCAAGAGCAGGTGGCCCTCAAGGCTGCATTGGGAGAGGCTTGAGCATTGGGGGTGAATGAAGTCAGGTCAGATAGACCCTCGAGGTCTCCCTCCTCTCCCCTAGGAGTTTGACCACCATTGTGGGCAGGTGAGCAACAGCGTGGGGCATCTGAACATCTGGCTGTTCCTGCTGCTGCTTTTGTCCCTTTGCCTCTACCAGGGTGCCCTGCTGGTGATGTGCACCATCTTCCCACAAGAGTGATGCCATTCTCCTTGGACAAAGCCATGGCGTATCCACACAGTCACAAGGGCCAACACCGGAAACAGCAGACCTACAGATTATTTATACACTCACTAATTGATGGATTGTTCATTGTATCTAGTTTTTCCACAGTGTTTTTGTTTTGTTTGTACCAGGGATTGAACCCAGGGGTGCTTAACCACTGAGCTGCATTCCCAATCCTTCTGCCCCCTTTATTTTTTCTTAAATGTTTTTTTTTCTTTTGAGCCAGGGTCTCATTGAATTGCTTAGGACCTTGCTAATTTGCTGAGGCTGGTTTTTAACTTGAAATCCTCCAGTTTTAGCCTCCCAAGTGGCTAGAATTTAGGCATGGGCCACTGTGCCTACCTAGTTTTTCACAGCTATAAAGAAAGCTGCTACAAACATTGGTGTATAGGTATGTGAACCTAAGTTTTCATTTCTGTTGGATAAATTCTTAAGAGTGACATTGCTGAGTCATAAGGTAACTGTAGGTGGAACTTTGTAGAAAATTGCCAAATTTGTCTTTCAAAATCACTGTACCATTCCTAATTTCTACCAGCAAAGTATGAGAATTTCAGTTGTTCCACATCCTCACCAACATTTCACACTATCATTTGTTCTTGTTTTTTCCTCTTTTTATTGTAGCCTTTCTAATAAATGAGTAATGACATCTCATTTAAGGCTTCCTAATGAGTAATGATGTTGAGCATATTTTCATGTCTTCTTGCCCATTGGTAGGTCTTTGGCAAAGTGTTTGCTACAAACTTTTTATCTCTTAAAAATGTGTTTTTCCCCTGAGTTTTATGAGTTCTGTGCACTGGGTTCAGATCTATGTTTTGCAAATCTTTTCTTGCAATCTGTGGCTTTTCATTCAATTTTTTTCATAGCCTCTTCTAAAAAAGCAGAAGTTCTTAGTGGTATTGTTATTCCAGTTCTGGGGATTGAATTAGGGGTGCTCTGCTACTGAGTGTTGTTATTTATTCTAGTTGGAAAAATCATGTCCTCTGTGAGGAACAGTTTTATTCCCTTCTTTCCAACATGTGTGTTTTTATTTCTTTTTCTTTTTAGTGTTGACCAGAAATAGTAGGAGTGGGCATCTTTGCCATGGCATTCCTTTAGTATGGCAATTGCTTGACTAAAGGCTCTTTCAGGAAGATTGGTGGGCAGCATCAATGGGGGATGGGGAAGCTGCAGACCCTGAGACAGCTGAACAGACAGAGGAGCCTCTCTGATCATCACCTCCCATCATTTTATGCACTACCCCACTACTGCCATATGTGGTTCCCTCCCACCTGTGACTCCTGTGTTTGGCTCTTATTCATCAAGTGGTCTGTCTTCTCTTCTCTCCAGCTTCTCTCCATCATTGAGTTTTCCTGGCATCCTTTTCCCTTCCTCCATCCTTTAGTTCCTCCAGCCCCAGGTCAGGCCATAGGCCATCGCCCTTCCTCTGCTCAGAATGAGGCCCTCCATGACCAGGATCACTATTCTCAAGGGACCTAAATGTGGTCTTCCCTCTGTGATTCACCAATCAGGTCGGCTTTCCATAATTGGCAGCACCCATCTCAGGCACTGATCCCATGCTCCAACTTCACTTCCTTTCTACTGTGATCCCTGACTGTAACTCCTCCTGGAGTCATTGCTTGGTGGTTGGTGGCAAGGACTCTGGAGCCAGACCTCATAAGTCCAAACCACAGCTCTAAAACTGACCAGAAGGGAGACCTTGGGTAGCTACTTAGCCCCTGGTCACTCAATTTCCCTATCTGTAAAACAGGGAATTGTGAGTTAATTCATGTAAACCACATAGAACAGTGTCTGTACCAGAAAGTGCCTTGTGTGCTGAATACAGACCACAATAAATGTTGATGAGGATGTTGGGAAAAGGTACACTTACACACTGCTGGTGGGACTGCAAATTTGTGCAACCAATCTGGAAAGCAGTATGGAGATTCCTTAGAAAACTTGGAATAGAACCACCATTTGACCCAGCTATTCCTCTCCTAGGTCTATACCCAGAGGACTTAAAATCAGCATATTACAGGGACACAGCCACATCAATGTTTATAGAAGCTCAATTCATAATAGCTAAACTGTGGAAACAGCCTGGATGCCTGTCAATAGATGAATGGATAGAGAAACTGTGGTATATATACCTAATGGAATATTACTCAGCATTAAAAGAGAATAAAATTATGACATGTGCAGGTAAATGAATGGAGTTAGAGAATATCATGCTAAGTGAAGTAAGCCAATCTCAAAAAACCAAAGGCTGAATGTTCTCTCTGATAAGGAAAAATGGAGGAACTTTGATGGGGCAAAGGAGAGGCAGAGGTGAGGAGGGGGCATGGGGGGGTAGGAAAGATGGTGGAATGAGATGGACATCATTACCCTAGGTACATGTATGAATGCATATATGGTGTGATGCTACATTGGGTACAACCATAGAAATGTAAAGTTGTGCTACAGTTGTTTACAATGAATTAAAATGCATTAAAATGCATATATACCTAATTAAAAAACCAAAACAAAAAGAAAACCTAAGGCTAGTATGGTCTTCTCCAAAGCTCAATAGACCTGGTTGTTATGATTATACTCCTGACCTGACCTTTTCCATGACCCAATGCATGTCATCCCTTCTTCTTATGCCACAACAGAAATCGACATAAAATTTGATGTTAGACTGTGACACAAACATCATTGCATTCTCAGTAGAAACACAACTGACCAAGAGAAATCTGAAAAAAGGTTAAACATTACTAATCATTAGAGAAATGCAAATTAAAATCATAATGGGATTTATGGATTTAGTTTTGAAGAAATGGAAACCTGGGAGCCATGGTAAAATTTTGTAAAAATGTCATTTATTAAGGGGTAATTACAAACAGAAAATTCACCTTTTTAGTCTATAGTTAGGGATTTTGACAAATGATATCATGTTCAAGGTTAACCAGTTTATTTACCCCAGAAAATCCTTTCACCTCTTGTTGTCATTTTCTCTCCCTGAGTGCTTGTGGTTTTACTTCATCCAGAATCATGCATAAATGGCATTGTGGACTTTCTAGTCTGGCTTCATTCACTGAGCACGATACATTTGAGATTCGTCTATGTAATTATGGATAACCAGTAGTTTATTGTTTTTGTTTCTGTGTAGTATTGTATTTCCCTACAGATTATTTATACATTGAAGGATTTTTACTTTGCATCTAGTTTTTGGCAATATATTTGTTGGTTTATTTTGTTTTGTTTTTGTACCAGGGATTGAACCCAGAGATGCTTAACCATTGTTGCTTGTGCAACAATCCCAGCCTCACCCCACATATTGTTTGTTGGTGAAGTGTTGCTCCAATCTTTTGTCCATTTAAAAATTGTGTTGTTTTCTTATTGAGTTTCAGGAGTTCTCTATACATTTTTACAAAATTTTACCATGGCTCCCAGGTTTCTACTTCTTCAAAACTAAATTCTATGCTTGGCTTTCTAGGCCTTTCTAATCTTGACCCCCACGGGGTCAACCTCATTGCCCATGCCACCTTGTGCTTGAACTAGATTCATATCTTCATCATTCTGTTAACCCCCTACTTTTGGATTTCTGTGCCTTTCTGCAAAATTGTACCTCTCACAGTCAATGCCCTCCTGTCTGCCTTTCCAAAATCACACCTAGGACACAGAGAGTGAAATGTTCTACTCCACAGCATGGGCTTCGCCAAACTCCCAGTTTCCTCCAGTCTGCTACACCACTCAGGGCTGACCCCTCACTCAGAGTGTTCCTGGGTGTCTCCCGGTGTTATTCTGATGATAGATTCCTTATCAACACAAGTGCATGATGTACTTATTCACCTCTACACCCATCCCTCAAATAACCACCACCTAGCACACCCAGCACACAGTAGGCTTTCAATGCAATGCACCCAGGAGGGAGAATGGCCACCAAGCTCCAGGGTATAGGATATCTGAGCTGCACCTTCAGAGGTGGGTCTGGAAGGACTCATGAGGCACTATCAGGGCCAAGGGCACTGGAGAAAGCTCAGAAAGTGCCTAATTGCAGAGGTGCAAGATGCCTCCAAACAACCAAGGGCACATGCACTCAGACCTCTTACCTCTTCCTCATAGGGTCGCCTGGCGGTGCCCACCCCCACTGCCTTGATGACCAACTGCAGGATGAGCAGGAGCAGGAGGGCCCCAGTGGGTACAGCCACTAGGATACTGTGTACAAGCTAAGAAGCAAAGCCATGGAATAGCTTCTCCTTGGCCATGCCTTTTGACCCGACTCCTCCCTCCCTCCCTCCC
>NW_026006687.1:64399-78863 GCF_001458135.2 Marmota marmota marmota
CTCTCCCTACCTGGACTAGAGTTAGTCCAGTACACCCAAGGGAAACCTCATTCCACCACACTGTCCTCCCACCTGTCTCTTTTCAACTTTCATTACCCTACTCTGTGCACCCCCTAGATTCTTAACTCCACAGGCATCCTATCCCTCCCATCTCCCTGACCCCACTGGCCTTCCACCTGTCCTTCACATGTCCTCCCAAGTGACTTCCTCCTCTAGCCCCGCCTACATCAGCCCATCCCTCAGTTATCCCGCCCCTCCTCGGCTGTTTGCTCCTCCCTCCCCACCATAGGAACTCTTCCCAGTGTGGGCCCTTGGGACTGTGTGGATACATCATGGTTTTGTCAAAAAACGCCATGTGCCTCCTGTGTATGATGAAAACCACACAGGTGGACAGCATGGTACCCAGATAGAGACACAGGAACAGGAGGAGTAGCAGGTTGAGCCAGATGTTTCGGTGCCCCACGCATTTATTCACCCACCTGCAATGGTGATCGAACTCCTAGGAGAGAGGAGGCAGGTCTGAGGGTCCTTCTGGAATGGCCTCCATCACCCCCTAATCCTGAGGCCTCCCCCAATGCAGCCCTCTAGGCCACCTGCTCTTGACCCTACCCACAAGTTCCCATGTCAGGGAGAATCTGGCATTTCCATGGTTAGAGCACAGTTAGGACCCCATGGCTCATCAAGTCAACTGTCCTGAGTGATGTCTTTAGAGACAAGACCTGCCTGGTGTCACTTGGAGCAGGACATAAACAACTCTGGGCCTCTGTTTTCTCAGATACTGGATAAGGATGAAAAAAGCAACCTTGCCCTACCAGCCATCTGCACTTTTGAACCCGAGCAGGGTGTGCACATCAGAGAAAAGCACTCAGAACCCAGTAAACCCTCCAACTGGTACACCCAGACCAAGACGGGGAAAGGTCCCCAGGACAGGGCAGCAGTCAGCCTAAAGGGCTGGGGATCTAGTATCAGTAAGCCAGGGGAGGGTACAGTCACTGCTTTTCCTCCCCCTGACTCCACCAGGCTCAGCATAGATGGGATGCCCTTTGTATGTCAGCACCTGGGAGACTCAACATGGTGGCAGGCGGGGAGGCAGCATTTTCAGTACCTCCCGGCCATGCAGACAGAGAGACACATCAGAACTTTTGGATTCTACCTGCTGAGAAACTCCCAGTAAAATTCTGCTGAAGTGAGACCTAGCTGGGGAATTTGGGATTATTTGAGGTGACAGCTTGCCCTGGATGGGTGAATCTCGGCCACCCTGCGCAGAGGTCAAGGCCGCCCCTGCCTGGCGACCAGCACAGAAGGAGGCGTTTCAGCACTGTGGGATAATGTGTGTGGCATAGAGACCCCATGAAGAGGTTGCTAACTAAGCCTTCATGAAACAGCGGACCAGAACTGAAACCGAGACTGAGACAGACCAGAGACAGGCAAGACCCACCCCTCCAATCAGACACTCAGGCAAGGAGTCTGGGGCCCACCATAGCAGAGAGCTGACATCACCAGGTTTCGGCAGACAGGATCCCTTCCCAGCAGAATCGGCTTTAGCAAGTGTGTGACTCACATCCCCACCAGATACATACAGCTGGGAAACCTCAAAAATGTTGCCCCAGAGCTCCGTGGGCATGACTGTAGGGGCCGAGGGAAGCAGAGGGGACTCCCGACCCCCAACTGCCCCTACCACCAGCAGTGACACCCAAGGCCTTAGCCGCCAGTTCCCGGGGGTGTGGCCACCGAAGGGGTCTGGACAAATTAAACTGACGGTGTCAGTGGGGCCTGGCTGGCTGGCAGGAGGAAGGGGGGAGGGGGCGGAGAAGAGAAACGGCTCTGGACTAACAGGATTGGAGAGACACACAGTAGGGGAAGAGGAGCCACCTTACAGGGATTGCTGCTGGCACATAGAGGGCAGAAGCTCGGCTCTGAGGGCACAGCTCCGCCTACTGGAAGAGAAGAAAATAGAACTCTAAGACTTCATTTATCTTTTTATTTTCCCTTTTCAATTTTTATTGTTCTTTCCATTCTCCTTTATTCTACCTATCTTTCTCTCCCTCAGTCTCTCTATGGACTCCTTCCTTCCTCTTCCCTCTAACTTTCATCCCAAGCATTACGAATTTCATTACGTGTAATTTTCTAAATGCAAATAGGTGAATGTTCTGAGGCTGTCTATAGGGCTCCTAAGTACCTAGCTATTACCAAATACGCTGATCCATTCGCATGTTAATATCCCCCTTCAGTAGAGCAACCTTCCAAGATATACTAACCTTCATACTATCATAGCACCCAACCTAAAGATAAAGTCCTAAGACCAAACAACAGATCACTATATGCCTACAAATCCGTAAGCCTTTTATGAATCCAATGAATCAGCTTTAAATTACAATAAAGCCCAATATCACTAGACATAGTCTCCCATCACAAAGGAGAGACCACAGAGATATACAAAACCAAAACAAATTTATAGGAGAAAACAGAAACACAGCAGTTAAACCGAGTTGGAAAGTAATGTGAACACCATGAAAAAACAAGGGAGAAAAAAGATTACAAACAATGCAGGACAACTTAAATTTACAGGAGAACCTAGAGGCATCAGAAAAATGGACAGAGAAAGAACTCAAGGCATACCTGACTCAGTAGGAATGGAATCTTAAAGAAGTCATTAGACCGCAAGTCCAAACAATGAAAAAATACTTTGAAAATGAATTACATAAGCAGATTCAAGAAGCAAAAAATCAACTCTACCAGGAGATAGAGATTTTTTTAAAAAATCAAACAGTAATCCTAGAAATGGAGGAAACCATAAACCAACTCAAAAACTCAAATGAGAATATTACAAATAGACTAGATCAAATAGAAGTCAGAACATCAGATAATGAAGACAAAGTTTATCAACTCGAAAAGAGTACAGTCAATGCAGAAAGGCTGGTAAGAAAACACGAGCAAAACATCCATGAGATATGGGATGTCATAAAAAAACCAAACGTAAGATTCATTGGGATAGAAGAAGGTATAGAGGCCCAAACCAAAGGAATGAGCAATCTGTTGAATGAAATAATCTTAGAAAACTTTCCAGAAATGAAAGGTGGAATGGATTGCCAAATTCTGGAAGCCTACAGGACCCCAAACATACAAAACCATAATAGACCAACTCCAAGATACATTATTATGAAGATATCCAACATACAGAACAAGGAGATAATATTAAAAGCTACAAGTGAAAGGAGGCAGATTACATTCAGGGGTAAACCAATTAGGGTAACAGCTGATTTTTCATCTCAGACGTTGAAAGCGAGAAGATCCTAAAACAACATATTTCAAAAGCTGAAAAATAATGGATTCCAACCAAGAATATTGTATCTAGCAAAATTAAGCTTCAGATTTGACAATAAAATTAAAATATTTATGATAAACAAAAGTTAAAAGAATTCACAGCCAGAAAACCAGCACTGCGAGGCATCTTGAGCAAAACACTACAAGAAGAGGAGTTGAAAAACAGCACTCAAAACTAACAGTGGGAGGTAACTCAGTAAAGGGGGAAAAATAACCAAAGAGGAAAAACAAGCCAAATTAAAATAAATAAATAAATAAACATGACTGGAAATACAAACCATATATCAATAGTAACCCTAAACATTAATGGCTTAAACTGACCAATCAAACAACATAGGCTAGTAACTTGGATTAAAAAAACAGATCCAACAATATGCTGCCTTCAGGAGACTCATCTGACAGGAAAAGACATACACAGGCTGAAGGCGAAAGGCTGGGTAAAATCATACCACTCACATGGTCCTCGAAAGTAAGCAGGAGTGGCCATATTCATATCGAATAAAATCAACTTCAAACCTAAGTTAATCAAAAGGGATAAAGAAGGACACTATATACTGTTAAAAGGAACCATCCACCAACAAGACATAACAATTATCAATATATATGCACCAAACAATGGTGCTGCAACGTTCATAAAACAAACTCTCCTCAAGTTCAAGAATCAAATAGACCACAACACAATAATTATGGGTGACTTCAACACACCTCTCTCACCAATGGACAGATCCTCCAAACAAAAGTTGAATAAAGAAGCTATAGAACTCAATAACACAATCAATAACCTAGACTTAAATGACATATATAGAATATATCAACCATCATCAAGTGAATATACTTTCTTCTCAACAGCACATGGACCCTTCTCAAAGATAGACCATATATTATGACATAGAGCAACTCTTAGTAAATATAAAGGTGTGGAGATAATACCATGAAACTGGAAATCAATGATAAAAGAAGGAAGGAAAAATCCTGCATCACCTGGAAAATGAACAATATGTTACTGATTGATCAATGGGTTACAGAAGACATCAAGGAGGAAATCAAAAAATTCTTAGAGATAAATGAAAATACAGACACAATATATCAGAATCTATGGGACACAATGAAAGCAGTTTTAAGAGGGAAATTCATTACCTGGAGTTCATTCCTCAAAAAAGAAAAAAATCAACAAATAAATGAGCTCACACTTCATCTCAAAACCCTAGAAACAGAAGAGCAAAACAACAGCAAATGTAGTAGAAGGCAGGATATAATTAAAATCAGAGTGGAAATCAACGAAATTGAAACAAAAGAAACCATGGAAAAATTGACAAAACTAAAAGTTGGTTCTTTGAAAAAATAAATAAGATCGACAGACCCTTAGCCATGCTAACGAAGAGAAGAAGAGAGAGAACTCAAATTACTAACATACGGGATGAAAAAAGGCAATATCACAAGACACTACAGAAATACAGAAGATAATTAGAAATTATTTTGAAACCCTATATTCCAAAATGAAATAGAAGATAGTGAAGATATCTGTAAATTTCTTAAGTCATATGATTTGCCCAGATTGAGTCAGGAAGATACACACAATTTAAACAGACCAATAACAATGGAGGAAATAGAAGAAGCCATCAAAAGACTACCAACCAAGAAAAGCCCTGGACTGGATGGGTATACATCGGAGTTTTACAAAACCTTTAAAGAAGAGTTAATACCAATACTTTTCAAGTTATTTCAGGAAATAGAAAAAGAAGGAGCTCTTCCAAATTTATTCTATGAGGCCAACATCACCCTGATCCCGAAAAACCAGATAAAGACACTTCAAAGAAAGAAAACTACAGACCAATATTGCTAATGAACCTAGATGCAAAAATCCTCAATAAAATTCTGGCGAATTGGATACAAAAGCATATCAAAAAAATTGTGCACCATGATCAAGTAGGATTCATCCCTGGGATGCAAGGCTGGTTCAATATACAGAAATCAGTTATTCACCACATCAATAGACTTAAAGATAAGAACCATATGATCATCTCGATAGACGCAGAAAAAACATTCAACAAAGTACAGCATTCCTTTATGTACAAAACACTAGAAAAACTAGGGATAACAGGAACTTACCTCACCATTGTAAAAGCTATCTATGCTAAGCCTCAGGCTAGAATCATTCTAAATGGAGAAAAACTGAAGGCATTTCCTCTAAAATCTGGAACAAGACAGGGATGCCCTCTCTCACCACTTCTGTTCAATATAGTTCTCGAAATACTGGCCAGAGCAATTAGACAAAAGAAATTAAGACATAAAAATAGGAAAAGAATGTAAATTATCACTATTTGCGGTGACATGATTCTATACCTAGCAGACCCAAAAGGGTCTACAAAGAAACTACTTGAGCTAATAAATGAATTCAGCAAAGTGGCAGGATATAAAATCAATATGCATAAACCAAAGGCATTCCTGTATAACAGCGACAAATCTTCTGAAATGAAAATGAGGAAAACCACCCCATTCACAATATCCTCAAAAAAAAAGTACTTGGGAATCAACCTAACAAAAGAGGGAAAGATTTATACAATGAAAACTACAGAACCCTAAAGAGAGAAATAGAAGAAGATCTTAGAAGATGGAAAAATATACCCTGTTCATGGATAGGCACTGTAGAATTAGATAAAGCAATCATGAAATTCATATGGGAAAATAAAAGACCCAGAAATAGCAAAAGCATTTCTAAGCAGGAAGAGTGAATCAGGTGGTATAGTGTCGCGACCCCTCGCCGGCAAGGGAAAACACGACACAGGATTCTTCTTTCAGCAGTTTATTCAGGCCTTGAGTCATGTATCATCTTCTAGCGCCCGCGCCCGCCACGCCCAAGCACAGCTTAATAAAGCCCCCCGCATCCCAATCCTAAGCCGCCACGTGGATCTCTCTCATAGGGTGGTAAGGGATTGCGCGCCAACTCTCCATAAAAGGAGTTGTTTATCACAGGCCACAGTGGAAGCCGGCGCCATCTTCTAATGGCGGCCACGGTCTATAAGAATGGCTTACCACAGTATAGTGATACCAGACTTCAAACTATGCTACAGAGCAATAGTAACAAAAACAGCATGGTACTGGTACCAAACAGGTGGTGGACCAATGGTACAGAATAGAGGACACAGAGACAAATCCACAAAATTGCAACTATCTTATATTTGATAAAGGTGCTAAAAGCATGCAATGGAGAAACGATAGCATCTTCAACAAATGGTGCTGGGAAAACTGGAAATCCATATGCAACAAAATGAATCTGAGTCCCTTTCTCTCCCCATGCACAACAGTTAACTCAAAATGGATCAAGGAGCTTGATATCAAAACAGAGACTCTGCATCTGATAGAAGAAAAAGTTGGCTCCAATCTACATACTGTGGGGTCGGGCTCCAAATTCCTTAATAGGACACCCATAGCACAAGAGTTAATAACTAGAATCAACAAATGGGACTCACTCAAACTAAAAATTTTTTTCTCAGCAAGAGAAACAATAAGAGAGGTAAATAGGGAGCCTACATCCTGGGAACAAATTTTTACTCCTCACACTTCAGATAGAGCCCTAATATCCAGAGTATACAAAGAACTCAAAAAATTAAACAATAAGAAAACAAATACCCCAATCAATAAATGGGCCAAGGACCTGAAAAGACAGTTATCAGGGGAGGACATACAAACAATCAACATGTACTTGAAAAAATGCTCACCATCTCTAGCAGTCAGAGAAATGCAAATCAAAACCACCCTAAGATACCATCTCACTACAGTAAGATTGGCAGCCATTATGAAGTCAAACAACAACAAGTGCAGGAGAGGATGTGGGGAAAAGGGTACACTTGTTCATTGCTGGTGGGACTACAAATTGGTGTGGCCAATTTGGAAAGCAGTATGGAGATTCCTTGGAAAGCTGGGAATGGAACCACCATTTGACCCAGCTATTCCCCTGCTTGGACTATTCCCTAAAGACCTTAAAAGAGCATACTATAGGGATACTGCTACATCGATGTTCATAGCAGCACAATTCACAATAGCTAGACTGTGGAACCAACCTAGATTCAATAGATGAATGGATAAAAAAATGTGGCATTTTTACACAATGGAGTATTATTCAGCACTAAAAAATGACAAAATCATGGCATTTGCAGGGAAATGGATGGCACTAGAGCACCTTATGCTAAGTGAAGCTAGCCAATCCCTAAAAAACAAATGCCAAAACTCATCTTTGATATAAGGAGAGCAACTAAGAACAGAGCAGGGAGAAAGAGCATGAGAAGAAGATTAACATTAAACAGGGACGAGAGGTGGGAGGGAAAGGGAAAGAGAAGGGAAATTGCATGGAAATGGAAGGAGACCCTCATTGTTATACAAAATTACATATAAGAGTAAGTGAGGGGAAAGTGGAAAAAAACCAAGGAATAGAAATGTATGTCAGCACCTGTGCAAGCAAGGCCAGCCTCCCTGGACAGGTGCAGACACAGAGGTGATGACGTTTATAAGTGACCAACAGTGGCTGAGAGCCACTTTAAGCAGTTCAGAAAGATGGTGAGATACCCACCCCTGGCTCACTCATGAGTGAGGTTCCTGGTCTTGGCCAGGTGCCTGGGGACAGGTTGGTGAGTGGTCAGGGAGGAGGAGCACTCACCTCCACACAGATGTCACAGCTTTTGCAGTGTAAAGTTCGGGGAAGGCGGTGAAAATAACAGGTGGGACACCATGGCATTTGGTATAACCTGCCCTTCACTCATGCCATATAGGGAGCTTCAGGGTCCTGCTTGAAGGCACCTGGCAGGGGAAGAGATTCAGGCAGTGGCAGGAAGCCTTGTATTACTCTGATGCTCGGAGCTACCCCATAGTATCACTGGGCAACAAGAAGGTGGGGAGGAGGTGGGCAGGGGAATCCTGGTCCCTGTTGAGCAAGCTGACCACTCAAATGGGCGGCAGTCAAAGAGAAGGAGCTGTCCAGCCTCAAGAGTTCTACATTAAGTTCCCCGCTTTGGAATAGTGATCAGTACTTGGAGTCATGTGTGAAATGGGAAGGAGGAAGAGTGAAATGCGTGGTTGGAAGAGCCTGCGGCTTCTCTTGCCCCATCCTCCCTACTAAAGCAACTGGAAAACCTCCAGGATTCTGGTTTTTTTTTTTTAACACTTTAGTGGCTTGGGAAATGAAGGGTCAGGGCCCAAGTAATGATGACAAGGTAAGAAGGGATCCTGAGGCCACAGGTGGGGTCAGCCCTTTAGAAATGACCTCTGTAGGCACCAGGCCTTGGGATGCCACCTTCCTCTCCCAGGGGTCTGAGACCTTACCTCTGTGGGTCTGATACATTCATGGAAATGAGGTTGTACAAAGTGAGTAGGCAGAGAAGGCCCGAGGCCACTTGAAAGGCCCACTCTCCATTTTGCGCCAGTGCTTGGCATCTGAAACAAGGGCCAGACTCAGTTCTAGTTGGGGGAAACCCGGAGCCCCCATGAGGCCTAGCTCACCTGAGGTCACACTCACAAACCTTAAGGACAGCTCTGAATATCCAGGCTAGAGACATACCCCATTCCCTCCACCAAATGTCACCAGCATTACCAGCCTCCCACAGTCCCCCCAAAGTCTCAGGCTCCCCAACTCCGTGCTTCTCACTAAATATCCTCCTTCCTTTCTTGGCCTCCCTCCACTTCCCTGCCTCTGCACTCTCACTGTTTCCCATCTGTCTCTTGTTGAGAAACCCGACTGCTGGCTGGGAGACTCACTGGAAAGTGAAGAACACTGCACTTAGAGAGACCAGTGCTGCCACAGTCAAGCAAGCCCAAAGGCTTGAGAATAGCCAGGATCTGGCTGAGGGTGGGGTGGGGACAAGAAATAATTTGAGATAGTTATGCTTCACTGCCTGCTCTCAAACAAATGAGAGCCAACTGCTCCTTCTCCTGGGTTGGCACCCAGAGTACCATACTACAAGTGTGACATCAGAGAGATTCCAGAATGGGGGCTCTGGCTGCTTCCAGTGCCCTCTGATATCAACCCTCCCCTGCCCTCACATTCACACTTATAGACTGGGACATCCTGCTCTTATAATGGTGGCTTTGTTTGTAGTTTGTCCCCCAAAGCTTCATGGGCTGGAGGCTAGGTCCTTGGTGTGGCAGTGTTGAGGGGGTAGAACCTGCAAGTAGTGGGGCCTAGTGTGAGGTAATTCAGCCACTGGGAATAGGCCCTTGGAAGGGAGTAATGAACTTCTCATGGGCCCCCATTAGTTCCTTTGAGAGGAGGGTGTTATAAAAAGAACAAGACTCATCCTCCCCAGTTTCTGGCCATTCAGTCTCTATCCCTTGCATGTCCTCCCACCATGATGCCATTCACCATGTTGTGATCACTCTCACCAAAGGTCAGTCTCAGGGGCTGCCAAATGTTGGACTCTGAGCTAAATAAACCTCATCTCTTTATAAAGAACCCATTCTTGGGTATTTTGTCAGAGCAACAGAAAGAGCTAATACAGAGATCATGTAATATGGTTTATGAGGAGAAGTTTGGTGATGGTTGTACTCCTTTCAGCCAAGTGCTAATGGAAGTAGGCAGTGCTCATTGCGTATCCTAGTTCCACTTCTTCCTTTTTGTTGTAACAGGGCTCCAGTTTGGGGGAGGAGGTAGCAATCTACCCAACTAAATATTTTCCCAGTTTCCCTCACTTCCAGGGTGGGCTTTATGACTTAATTCTGTTTCAAAAATAAAATGGGCTAGGGAAGTGTCTCAATGGTTAAGCAAACCTAGGTTCAATCCCTGATGATGATGACGATGATGATGATGGCAATGATTATGACAATAATAATAATTTGTACATATTTATGGCATATATCATATTTTGAAACACCTATATATTGAAGAATGTCTGAGTCAAGCTATTTAACATACATTACTTCATATTCTTATTTGTGTGAGAACCCTTAAAATCTACTCTCTGAGTCATTTTCAAGTATATATAACATTATCAACTATACTCGTTCTGATGTATATTATTATTAACTGTAGTCATTATATTGCACAATAGACCTCTTAAACTCATCCCTCTCATCTAAGTGTAATTTGGTCTCCTGTGACCAGCATCTTCTCTCTCCATAGCCCAGCCACTCCTGGGACCCTGGCAGTCACCATACTGCTCTCTCTGTTTCTATGAGTTCAACTTGTATAGATATCACATGATCTCACCACATTTAGGTGAGATCATATGATAGTTGCCCTGGGCCTGGCTTATTCCCCCCAGTAAAATGTCCTTTGGCCTCATTCATTTGTCACAAGTGACAGGACTTCCTTATTTTTTTTTAAAAGACTAAATAGTGTTCCCTTATATTTCTAAACCACATTTTCTGTATCCATTCATCCACTGATTGGCTGGACCATAGGGCAGTTCTTTTTTTTGTTGTTGTTGCTGGGTGCTAAACCCGGAGCCTTGTCCATGCAAGGCAAGCACTCTACCAACTGAGCACTATTTTTAATTTTTAAAGAAACTTCCCATACTGATTTCCATAATGACTGTACTAATTTACATTCCCCAAAATTGTCCAAGAATTCTAGTTTCTCCATATCCTGACCAGTAATTAATATCTTTTGTCTTTCTTTCTTTTTCTTTTATTTATACTGGGGGTTGAACCCAGGGGTACTTTACCCCTGATACACATCTGCAGACCTTTTTACTTTTTATTTTGAGATCAAGTCTCACTAAGTTGCTGAGGTTTACCTTGAATTTATAATTCTCCTGCCTCAGCCTCATGAGATACTGAGATTAAGACATGTGCCACTGGTTCTTTTGTCTTTTTGATAAATGGCATTCTAACAGGTGTGAGAAGTTATTCCATTATGATTTTAATTTGCATTTCTCTAATGATTAGTAATGTTGGACATTTGTTTTTCAGATTTCTCTTGGTCAGTTGTGTTTCTACTGAGAATGCAGTGATGTTTGTGTCACAGGTATTAGGTATATATGACAGCACAATGCATTTTAATTCATTGTACACAACTTAGCACAACTTTACATTTCTTTACATTTCTATGGTTGTATCTGATGTTGCATCACACTATATATGCATTCATACATGTCCTAGGGTAATGATGTCCATCTCATTCTACCATCTTTCCTACCCCCATGCCCCCTCCTCACCTCTGCCTCCCCTTTGCCCCATCAAAGTTCCTCCATTTTTCCTTATCAGGGAGAACATTTAGCCTTTGGTTTTTTGAGATTGGCTTACTTCACTTAGCATGATATTCTCTAACTCCATTCATTTACCTGCACATGTCATAATTTTATTCTCTTTTAATGCTGAGTAATATTCCATTAGGTATATATACCACAGTTTCTCTATCCATTCATCTATTGACAGGCATCCAGGCTGTTTCCACAGTTTAGCTATTGTGAATTGAGCTGCTATACTCATTGATGTGGCTGTGTCTCTGTAATATGCTGATTTTAAGTTCTTTGGGTATAGACCTAGGAAAGGGATAGCTGGGTCAAATAGTGGTTATACTCCAAGTTTTCTAGGGAATCTCCATACTGCTTTCCAGTTTGGTTGCAGCAATTTGCAGTCCCACCAGCAGTGTATGAGTATACCTTTCCCCCCACATCCTCATTAACATTATTGTGGTCTGTATTCAGCCCATAAGGCACTTTCTGGTACAACCACTGTTCTATGTGGTTTACATGAATTAACCCACAATTCCCTATCTGTTTTACAGATAGGGAAACTGAGTGACCAGGGGCTAAGTAGCTACCCAAGGTCTCCCTGCTGGTAAGTTCTAGAGCAGTGATTTGGACTTATGAGGTCTGGCTCGAGAGTCCTTGCCACCAACACCTAGCAAGTGACTCCAGGAGGAGTTGCAGTCAGGGAACAGAGTAGAGAGTGAGTGAAGTTTGAGCATGGAATCAGTGCCTGAGATGGGTGCAGCCAGTAATGTAAAGGAGCCCTTATTGGTGAATCCCAGAGGGCAGAGCACATTTAGGTCCCTTGAGAATAGTGATCCTGGACATGGAGGGCGGGCCTCACTCTGAGCAGAGAAGGAAGGGCAATGTCCTATGGCCTGACCTGGGGCTGGAAGAATCACAGGATGGAGGAAGAGAAAAGGCTGCCAGGCAAACTCAATGATGGAGTGAAGCTGGAGAGAGGAGAAGATAGGCAGACCACAGAACTGAGGAATAAGGGCCAAGCACAGGAGTCACAGGTGGGAGGGGAACCAGATATGGCAGTGGAGGGGTGGTGATTAAAGGATGGGAGGCAATGAGCAAAGAGTCTCCTGCACATGTCATAATTTTATTCTATTTTAATGCTGAGTAACAGTCTGTTCAGCTGTCTCAGGGTCTGCAGCTTCCCCCTACCCCATTGATGTTGCCCACCAGTCTTCCTGAAAGAGCCTTTAGTCAAGCGATTGCCATACTAAAGGAATGCCATGGCAGTGATGCCCACTCCTATCATTTCTATTCAACACTAAAAAGAAAAAAAATAAAAACACACATGTTGGAAAGAAAGTAATAAAACTGTTCCTCCTGGAGGACATGATTTTCCAAGTAGAATAAATAACAACACTCAGTGGCAGAGCACCCCTGATTCAATCCCCAGAACTGGAAAAACAACACCACTAAGAACTTATGCTTTTTTGGAAGATGCTATGAAGAAAATTAAATGAAAAGCTACAGATTGCAAGAAAAGATCTGCAAAACATAGATCTGAACCCAGTGTACAGAACTCTTAAAACTCAGTAAGGAAAAAAAAAACACATTTTTTTAAAAGAGAGAAAGTTTGGAGCATACACTTTGACAAAGACCTTCCAATGGGCAAGAAGACATGAAAATATGCTCAACATCATTACTCAGTAGGATAATACAACCTGGAGCCTTAAATGAGATGTTACTACTCATTTATTAGAAAGGCTAAAATAAAAAGAGAAAACAAAACAAGAACAAATGATAGTGTGAAATGTTGGTGAGGATGTGGAAAAACTGAAATTCTCATACTTTGCTGGTAGAAATTAGGAATGGTACAGTGATTTTGAAAGACAAATTTGGCAATTTTCTACAAAGTTCCACCTATAGTTTCCTTATGACTCAGCAATGCCACCCCTAAGAATTTACCCAATAGAAATGAAAACTTAGGTTCACATGCCTGTACACCAATGTCTGTAGCAGCTTTCTTTATAGCTGTGAAAAACTAGGTAGGCACAGTGGCCCATGCCTAAATTCTAGCCACTTGGGAGGCTAAGACTGGAAGATTGTAAGTTCAAAGCCAGTCTCAGTAAATTAGCAAGGTCCTAAGCAATTCAATGAGACCCTGACTCAAAAGAAAAAAAAACATTTAAGAAAAAATAAAAGGCGGTATAGCGATACCAGACTTCAAACTATACTACAGAGCAATAGTAACAAAAACAGCATGGTACCGGTACCAAAACAGGTGGGTGAACCAATGGTGCAGAATAGAGGACACAGAAACCAATGATAGAAGAAAAAGTTGGCTATGATCTACATACTGTGGGGTCGGGCTCCAAATTCCTCAATAGGACACCCATAGCACAAAAGTTAATAACTAGAATCAACAAATGGGACTTACTCAAACTAAAAAGTTTTTTCTCAGCAAAAGAAACAATAAGAGAGGTAAATAGGGAGCCTACATCCTGGGAAAAAATCTTTACTCCTCACACTTCAGATAGAGCCCTAATATCCAGAGTATACAAAGAACTCAAAAAATTAGACAATAAGATAACAGATAACCCAATCAACAAATGGGCCAAGGACCTGAACAGACACTTCTCAGAGGAGGACATACAATCAATCAACAAGTACATGAAAAAATGCTCACCATCTCTAGCAGTCAGAGAAATGCAAATCAAAACCACCCTAAGATACCATCTCACTCCAGTAAGATTGGAAGCCATTATGAAGTCAAACAACAACAAGTGCTGGCGAGGATGTGGGGAAAAGGGTACACTTGTACATTGCTGGTGGGACTGCAAATTGGTGCGGCCAATTTGGAAAGCAGTATGGAGATTCCTGGGAAAGCTGGGAATGGAACCACCATTTGACCCAGCTATTCCCCTTCTCGGTCTATTCCCTAAAGACCTAAAAAGAGCATACTACAGGGACACTGCTACATCGATGTTCATAGCAGCACA
>NW_026006687.1:79407-111330 GCF_001458135.2 Marmota marmota marmota
TCAGTGGCAGAGAACCCCTGATTCAATCCCCAGAAATGGAAAAAAAACATTTAAGAAAAAATAAAAGGGCCAGAAGGATCAGGAATGTAGTTCAGTGATTAAGCACCCCTGGTTCAATCCCTGATACAAACAAAACAAAACAAAAACACTGTGGAAAAACTAAACATAATAAACAGTCCTTCAATTGGTGAATGTATAAATAATCTGTAGGTCTGCTGTTCCCAGTGTGGGCTCTTGGGACTGTGTGGATATGCCATGGCTTTGTCCAAGGAGAATGGCATCACTCTGGTGCACACAAGGAAGATGACGTCCATTATTAGCATGGCACCCAGGTATAGGCAAAGGGACACAACTAGCAGCAGGAACAGCCAGATGTTTAGATGCCCCACGCTGTTGTTCACCTGCCCACAATGGTGGTCAAACTCCTAGGGGAGAGGAGGCAGACCTCGAGGGTCCATCTGTCTGACTTCCATCAACACCAAATGCTCGGGCCTCCCCCAACACAGCCCTCAAGGCCACCTGCTCTTGGCCCTACACATAGGTTCCCATGTCAGGGAGAACCTGATGTTTCCATAGTTAGAACACAGTTAGGACCCCATGGCTTATCAGGCCACCTGTCCTGAGTGAGGTTTTTAGCGACTAGACCTGCCTAGTGTCACTTGGAGCTGGATATAACAACTCTGGGCCTCCATTTTCTCAGATAACAACCTTGCCCAACCAGCCATCTGCACTTGTGAATCCGAGCAGGGTGGGCACATAAGAGAAATGCACTCAGAACCCAGGAAACACTCCAACTGGGACACCACACCAAGACAGGTAAAGATCCCCCCGACAGGGCAGCAGCCAGCCTTCAGCAAGCCATGGGATGGGACAGTCACTGCCTTTCCTCCCCCGACTCCATCCGGCTCAGCACAGAAAGTGCCCTTTTCATGTTAGCACCTGTGCAAGCAAGGTCAGCCTCCCTGGAAAGGTGTGGAACTGGAGGCATTAACAGATGTAAGTGACCAAGAGTGGCTGGGAGCCACTTTTGGCAGACTGGGAAGATGGTCTCATTCCCACCTCTGGCCCATTTATGCTATAGGTTCCTGGTCCTGGCCAGGTGCCCAGGGTTGAGTTGGTGAGTGGACAAGTAGGAGGAGTACTCACCTCCACAAAGATGTTACAACAGAGACAGTGGAAGGTCCTTGGTGGGCAGTGGGAGGATTAATGTGGGCACCAGGGCATTTGAAAGGTCCTTCGATACATCCAGGCCACGTATGCTGCCTCGGGGTCCTGCTTGAAGGAGCCTGGCATGGGAAAAGGTTTGGGCAATGACAACATCCCCTTCTATCACTCTGCTGCTCAGGGCAGCTCCATAGCTGGAATGCAGGCAGTGTTGTTAGAGAGGGACCTGCCTTTGGCTGTCTTCCTGCCATTATGACACTGAGACTTGCTACAGAAAAACATCAAGCAGGGTATTGAAATTTATTTGTAGATACTGTTTCTGGTCTTACAATGAAACCATATTGTTAGTAGAGGAAGAAATCTGGTATCCCTTGTGTTATTTAGCTCCAATGTAAGTGTATAAAGTTTTTGAGAAAATTATACTTTTAATTGATATTCTTCCCAGGGTAAACATAAACCCTTTCTAGTCAGTGCCATAGAGATGTTGTCAAGAGTAAAATTATACAAGTTTGCTGTTGTCTGGGTGGATTATCTTCTATGTAGAAATAGATACATATATTTACATTGCAATAAAGATGCTCAAATGAAACAATAAAATAATGAAATTGAGGGCAGAATTCTCACCCCTGGATACTGGTCTCCAAATACTTCACCACTTTAAGTTGGAAAAAAATATTCTTAGTAGCATACTGACTTTTCCAGGTGAAACTGGCCTATACAAACAAAATTTGAATGTCTGATTTCACTTAAAACTATTGTCCTGGCTCAGAGACTGATACAAAAACCAACCAATTCAAGCAAATGCATAATCCTTCTCTTTGATTGCTTTATGAAAAAGAGAGGGCAGATTTTTAAAAATAGGACAAAAATCTCTGTGCCGAATCTGAACTCTACTGTTCTTCATTGAGTGGGAGGAAAGGAGTGGAGGGAGTGTAGAAAGCTCTTTGAAGGAGAAGCCAAGTTATTAGAGCAAGCTCCAGGTTCTTTGAGACTCGCCTTCCTGTCTTTCACTGGGCACAGTCAGTACTTCAGTTGCCTGTCCACCTGGGAGAAAAGCAAAGCATGGAGAGATGGGAGAGGAGGGAGAAAGGCAACTGAGCATTTGAACTTATGTCCTTGGTTTGAGCATGGGTGTATGATTGGCAGATGAGGAATAGACTAATAATATTTCTTTGACTTTGAAAATGATTTTGACCCCTGCTACACTAAAACTTGCTTTACCAGCTTGGAAGACAAATATGACTGCATCTGTTTGTAAAATTCTAATTAATCACTGTGCCATCCCCACAGGCAAGTTCACAGGAAATGTTGTTCCTTTTGGGACTTCACACTGTGTTTTCCCAGGAATTTTCTCCAGCTCTCTTTGCCTTTAGGAGCTTGGTGCTGGCAAAAGAGGGGAAGGAAGAAAACCACAGGGTTCTTCCTGAGGAGACCCCATGCTTCCCCTCAGTCTTTCATACCAATCAGTGCAGGGAGCCCACACCTGGGGAAGACTGAGGTCCTTTTGTTTTCTGACTACATATGCTGCTTCTCCTGGCCTCTCTATGGGAGCTTGTATGAGGTGGAAGGAGCTACTTGGAGTGCTTTCCTGCCAGCTGGCCCCAGACTTGGTCATCTCAGCTCACCAGAGAACTTCTAATATGTGAATTTTCAAAAGAAAGAAATCAGGATTGCTTTTGAGCTCCCTGACCTCTGCAAATTAGCCAGCCCTGTCCCTCAAGTAGGGCAGTGGGGTGAAGGAGGGACACACTCATACCTAATTAAAAAAATCTCCAAGTCTGTAAACAATTGTAGATGTAACTCTTCTCTTTTGCTATGGAGAATTCTGTCTATGGTAGAAGGCTTTCACAAGACATAGTGAACCTGTGATGTTTCACTGTTTCACTTCCCAGAGATTTTGAGGCTTGAGGCAAGGGCTAGTAGGAGGCAAAGCAATTTACCTTAACCTCAGAGAGCTGCCCAAAGTAAAAGAGACATCTGGTAGAAGCAACATTTGTTTTAGGGTCTTTGTGCTTAGGTATGTGCAACTAACTCAGACTATGTAGAAATTTGTATCTGAGCTCTGCTTTTTTTCCCACTAAAATGTTATTTTAAAATGTTCAATCCTATAGGAAAGTTTCAAGAACAGTACAATGATGTGCCCCATAATCTGTATACTTTTCTATATGTATGTGATATGTCAAGCAAAAATGAAGATTAGTATGACACTCATATATTATTAAGCTAAATTCATCAATTTTAATGTTTTGCTACAAATAGGAAATTCTCTTGTACCACCACACTAATATGCCTTTGAGGAAACTTGATATTAATATGAAACTATTATCAGGTATATAATACTGATATTCAAAATTTCCTAAATCCATTTTATCAGGATTTTGTAAATATATAGGATATGATCAAGGATCACATGCTACATGTTGTTGTCATGTTTCTTTAGAATCTTATAATCTATAATGGTTCTCTCACTTTTAGTTTTCATAGAGCACTGACATTATTGAAGAGTCCTGGAGGCTGTATCCTCCAGGAATTTCTCACTCTCACACTAATTTACTAACAATTTATACAAACAAAACAGACCTGAGTGGATACAAATCAGATGTCTAAAAACTGAATACAAAATTTTTTGAAAGCAGCCAGATAAAAATGATATATCACATATAAATAATAATGGTTGGATTCCTGCCAGAAGCCACAGAGGTCAGAAGATAGTGAGAGGGATCTTTACAGTGCTGAAAAATACTTCTGGTTTCAGTTCCAACATGTGAAAAACTTGGAAGTTGTGACTTCCAGCCTTATAACAGGAACAAATGGAAAACCAGCAACTTTTACATCCCCACCAGAGAACTGAGGTAGCAGGGCACAATGCCACCATAATTGGAGAAAGAGGTGAATCCAGGGTCATGGGACAGCTCTGTTCCCCTGAAGAAGAAGCCATGGGAACCATCAACTGGTAGGAACACCTAATGGTAATTCTGATAAATTGCTGGTAAATTAGTGTGAGAGTGAGAAACTCCTGGAGGACACAGCTTTAGAGAGCCCCATCAGGCTCACCTCCAGGAACTTTACTAGCTTCTCTTGCTGAAAAGCTAATGAAGATACCCTAATGGCTCAGGCAGGGGTTGGAGAAAGGTAATCATTGTGAAAAGATCAACCATTCTCCAGAACAAAAACCTACTCTGCAAGAAAAAGGACTTCACCAGAGCCGTGTTCCTGAAGGGGAAAGGCATTTCTCCTACTCCAGGCTCTTGTTTCATGCAAAGTGATAGTGGTTGTGGAAAAGTAAGAAACACCAGTGATAGTCACACTCCAGCAATGCAGCTCACTCAATACAATTATTTAATCATAGACCACAGACTCCTTATTTCCTCTCTACTGTGCCACTATACCAAAAGCCTCCAGCACAATTATAAAGAATTACAGCTGAAAGAGTTGAAGACAAATTATTTCTGGGCAATAAATGAACATAAAGACATTATAGGAATCTGAAGTTTCTGGCCTCTTTGGCAACAGAAAACACTAAACTTGACTGATCTTCTAGTCAGATTAGCACAAAATCTCACCAGATAAATGGCCTATTTACCTCAGTTCCTATTATTCAATACACTATGTCTAGCTTTCAATCCAAAATAATTATAAGGCATACATACTAAAAATGCAAGAAGGAACAAAGTCTAAGGACATAAAGCAAGCATTAGAATGAGACCCTCAGATGATATGGCTGTGGGAATTATCAGATAGGGAACTTGAAACAACTATGATTGAGATGCTAAGGGTTATACAGGGTTATAGGTGAACAAGAATATTAAAGAAAAGATAGATAACATAAGCTGAGAGATGGAAATGGCAATCAAGGAAAAAAAGGAAAGACTGGAAATCAAAACCATTAAGATAAATGCTTAACACCTTTGATGGGCTCATCAGTTACCCTGGACATGACTGAGGAGAATATTAGTGGACTTGCAGATAGGTCAGAAGAAACTTCTCAGGCAAAATTGCAAAGAGAAAAGAAAAATTGAAACAGAAAATTTAAGAACTACATGGCAATTGCAAAAGATAAACACATGCACAATTGGAATAGGAGGAGGAGAAGCAAAATAGAACAGAGTTGAGGAAAGACTTCGAGTAATAATGATGGAAAACTTGTCTAAAGTAAAAGATACAGGTAGTTCAGAGAACATCAAACAAGGCAAATACCCAAAATCTACACCTAGAATCCTTCAAATTGCTGACAATCAAAGACAAAGAGATGGCGTTTAAAGAAATAAATAATCTCACTTATAGAGGAGCAAAGAATCTTAGTGCACTTCTCCTAAAATGTGCTAGAAAGAGAGTTGAATGAAATCTTGAAGTGTTGAAAGGAAAACCCACCAGCCTATAATTCTCTATCCAGTGTATCATGGTTTGATATGGTGTGTCCTCCAAAAGCTCATGTGGAAGACAATGCAGGAATGTTCAAAGGTGGAACAGTTGGATTGTGAGAGTTGTAGTCTAATTAGTAGATGAATCCACTGATATGGATTAACCCAGTGATATCTGCAGAGAGGTGGATCAACTAGGGCATGCCTTTGGGGCTTGTATTTTGTTCCTGTGAACTGAAGTGTTCTCTCTCTGTCTCTCTCTTTCTCTCTCTCTCCCCCCCCCCCCCNTCAGGGCTTGATAGATGAAGCAGGCGGAAAATCATTAAGGATATAGTTGACCTGAATGGCACTTTCAATCAACCTGATCTTATTGGAATTCTAAAATACGCTACCCCAATGAATAGAGTACACAATCTTTTCAAGTTTACATAAAATTCAGAAAGGCACACCATGTCCTGTGCCATAAAATAATCATCAATAAATTTAAGAGATTAGAAATCAAATAAAATATATTCTTATATCACAATGAAATTAAGCTGAAAATCACCAATATAAAGAGAATTGAAAAATCCCCAAATATTTGAGAATTCAATAATACATTTGTAAATAACATATGAGTAAAAATAGTCTAAAGGGTAATTTTTGAGTATTTTGAATTAAACAGAAGAAATTACAATTTATCAAAATTACACAATTTATCCAATGAACTGGGTAAGCATTTAGTGCACTTAGGGGAATTTATAGCACTGAAGACACAGATGAGAGAAGAAGAGGGAACTAAACTCAGTAATCTAGCTTTTAGAAGCCAAAGCAAAAGAGCAATTTAAGCCTAAAGCAAGCAAAAAGAAAAAAAAAGAAAAATCAATAAAATTGAAAACAATAGAAAAGTTACTACAAACCACTCTTTTGCCCACAAATTTGAAAATTTAGCTAAAATAGATGGGTTCCTTGAAAAAGTATACAACTCAAACTCACACAAGGAGAAATAGACAATCTGAATTGGTTTGCTTGTATTAAAGAAAATAAATGAAAATCCAACAACCTTCTAAAAGAATAAACATTGAGTTTCTTTGGCTTTGCTGATGAATTGTATGAAAAATTTGAAAAAAGAAATGTCCTCAGTTGTGTACTATTTCTCCATCAACTCTTCCAGAATATACTGGTTCATCAATTTTAATAAGTGCCATACTAACAAAGGGTGTAATAATAAGGCAAACTGGGTGTAGAGCATAGGAGAACTATGTCTTTATATCATTGCATTTTTTCTTTAAGTAAAAAAAAACTGTTCTAAAATAAAAGTTTATTTTTTAAAACAAGAGCTGAAAGGAAAAATTGTCAAACAAGAATTCTATATGAAGCAAAAAACCAAATGACTACATAAACATGAATACATATAATGTGTGTACATATGTATATACTTTAAATATGTATACACTTTGTATATTGAAATACATATATAAAGTATTGAGAAAAATTGAGATAATTTCTGCTAAAGGGAAATTTGTCAAGGGAAATTTTTGAATATTTTGAATTATACAGAAGAAATTCATTTAGTGTGAAGTTCTAACTGAAGTTCTTTGGACTAAAGGAAAGTAGTACCAGTAGATGATCAGATCCTCAGAAAGATATGAGTGCCAGAAATGGTAACCATGTAAATTATGCAGGATCATACTTTCAACCTATCACTTTTTCTCTTAATTCATTAAAAAAAATATCCTACAGTTTAAAGAAAAGTGACAGCACTGTATGGTGGGATTTATGAGGTATGGAAATGGAATTCTTGCCAGAACTGTAGCATATAGTAGGAGGTTAAAATTAATATAGACTAGGCGATTGTGGTGGCACATGTCTGCAATCCCAGTGACTCAGGCTGAGGCAGGAATATCAAAGCCAGCTTCAGCAACTTAGAAATTCCCTAAGAAATGTACTGAGACCCTGTTTCTAAAAATTAAAAAAAATTCTGGGGATGTGGCTCAGTGATTAAGTGCCCCTGGGTTCGCCCCTGGTACCAAAAAAAAAAAAAAAAAAAGTAGTATGGATTTAGAAGATTTTATTTTAAATAGAAACATTAACTCTAAGTTAATGGTTAAAATTTAAGATTACAGATAAGGAAGAACAGAAGAGCAAAAGTCAGATGGTACAAACAGGAAACAAAGAGCAAAATATGAGGCCTAAGTCCAAATATATCAATATTACATTGGACAGAATGAATTAAACACCCAGTTAGAAGGCAGAGATTATCAGAATGGGTTAAAAAAATCAAGACCTAATCATGCCTACAAGAGATATGCATTAAATCTAAAGATACAGGTAGATTGAAGATTACAGAGTCAGGAAAATAATAATGCAAAAATAAAGAATGAAAAGTTGGAACCACTGTATTAATATCAGATAAAATAAACTTCAAAAGTTTTACCATAAATGGAAATTCTGAAGAAATATATGACAATAATTAATGTTCCTGCACCCAGTAACAGAGCTTCAAAATATATAAAGCAAAAAGCAACAGAATTAAAGGGATACACAGTTACCAACCATCGTGGGGGATTTTGATACCTGTCTCTCAGTAAATACATTAAATGGTCAAAAATATTAATGAAGACATAGACGATTTGAGCAACAGTATCAACTACCTCAGCCTAACTGACTTTATAGAATACAACACCCAACAACTACAGAACTCCAATTTCCTTTAAGGGCACTTCATACTTTCATTGAAACAGATCATATTCTGGGCCATAAAACAATATTCCTTACCAATAAATGGGATAGCTTCAAACTCAGAAGCTTCTTCTCAGCAAAGGGAATGATCAATAATGTGAAGAGAGAGCCCACAGGGTGGCAGAACATCTTTACTACACACACATCAGATAGAGCACTAAATTCCAGGATATATAAAGATCTCAAAAATCTTAACACCCCAAAACCAAATAACCCAATCAATAAATGGACTAAGGAACTGAGCAGACAATTCTCAGAAGATGTGTGTTTATCAACAAGTATGTGAAAAAATGTTCAACATCTCTAGAAATTAGAGAAATACAAATCAAAACTACTCTCAGATTTCATCTCACTTCAGTCAGAATGGCAATTATCAAGAAGACAAGCAAAAATAAATGTTGTGAGCATGTGGGGGAAAAGACACACTCATATAATGCTGGTGGGACTGCAAATTGATGTAACCATCATGGAAAGCAGTATGGAGATTCCTAAGAAAACTTGGAATGAAACCACCATTTGACCCAGATATTCAACTTCTCAGTCTATTCCCAATGGACTTACAATCAGCATACTACAGTGACGTAGCCACATGGATGTTATAAAGCAGCTCACTTCACAATAGTTTAACTATGGAACCAACCTAGGTGTTCTTCAACAGATGAGTGGATAAAGAAAATGTGGTCTATATGCACAATGGAATATTATTCAGTTTTAAAGAAGAACGAAGTGATGGCAACTGCCAGTAAATGAGTGGAAGTGGAGAATATCATACTAAGCAAAATAGGCCAATTCCAAAAACCAAAGTCTAAATGTTTCCTCTGATATTTTGACACTAATTTACAATAAGGAGCATGGCTTTGGAAGGATAAAGTTATTTTGGATTAGGCAGAGGGGAGTGAAAGTAGGGGAGCCAGGTATAGTGTAAGAAGAAGAGTAGACATTATTACCCTATGTGCATGTATGACCACATGACTGATGTGATTCTACATCACATACAACCCAAAAACTGAGAAGCTATACTTCATTTGTGTATGATGTGTCAAAGTGCCTTCTGCTGCCCTGTATAACTAATTAGAACAAATAAAAGAAAAAAAAAGAATGGTAGCAGCCAAGGGGTGGAGGAGGAGAAATAGGAGTTATTACTTACATGGTGGCAGAGATTCTGTTTGGAGTGACAAAACTATTCTGGAAACAGAAAGTTGTACAATATTGTGAGTGTAATTAATGCCTCTGAGTTTTCCACTTAACATGGCTAAAATGGCAAATTTTATGTTACAAGTCTTTTACAACAATTAACACTTTATTAAAGTTTAAAAAATTTTTCTTTTCAGAAAATTAAAGAATAGGATGTCAGCAGCTGGAGCTAGCATGGCAGCTGAGTGCAAGACCAAGTTGTCCAAGAACCTGCTGTGCATGAAGTTCATGCAAAGGGGACTGGACTCAGAAACCAAGAAACAACTAGAGGAATAAGAAAAGAAGATCATCAGTGAAGAACATGGTACTTGGATTTGCCAGAGCTTAAAGAGAAAGAGAGTGTCATAACAGAGGAGCAGAGCTTCTTGTTATGTGAAGATCTTCTGTTTAGAAGAATGTCATTCAGAGGATTTAATTCTGAAGTTATAAATTGATGCTTCAGATGAATGTTAATAACAGAGCAGAAGATGAAGATAAGATGAAATAGTAGAGCTTGATGTGTCAGATGAAGAAATGGCTAGAAGATATGAGACCTGGAGGGGACAACTGGAAAAATTTTGCCAAGAAAAGAGACCATGCCAATTATGAAGAAGATGAAAATGGAGGCATAAAACCAGTTAAAGCAAAGATGTTCTTAAAGCCCCAAGATTAAAAATGATGCCTTAAAATATGTCTCAGGGTGGCCATGAGAACAGCAGACTTTGGAGCCCATCCAAAATAGCCCATTAGCTATTAATACTTGATATTTATTTGCAAAGAGATGTGTAATTTTAGAAACAGACTGTGTTTGAAACATGTGTGTAATGGATGTTATACATCCTTTTCCAAATCAGGTTCATCAAAAGCGAAAGTTGAGCCTCAATCTTACAGATGTATATAGGCACAGCGTTGCTTCCTAAAGATTTTACCTTAGTTATTTTTATATATCTCTCCAGTCACTGACCTTGAATGGACTCCTGTAGATTAATTCCAGTGTTTAATTGCCTTTAAGATTATATTTTACTTTAAATTATTAGTCATATAATCATGTCCAGCCAATTCATACATTCATTTTGGAGTCAAATGTCATAGGAATTTATTATATGTACATTCATCAAGAGCAAACACACCTCTCAAACCTGAAGTATTTGCATGCTACCAGGTCAATCATTTTATGGTATTGTTTTTTGTTTAAGGCATTTAATTTTTTTAAAAATTGTATGTAATAAACATCTGTTTCCACACACACACAGAAAAGAATAGGATGCCATTTCAGTAGTTTTCCTGGAGAACCTCCTTGGCTGCCAAGATGTGTAGTGTTAAACTTGTGAGTGGTTTCGCCATATTCAGGAATGGGTGTTGCCAAAGAGAGGAAACAAAAAGTGCATAATTTGGAAGCAAAACATGTTCTTTCAACTAAGGCCTGAAGACTACTTATGAATACAATTGACTTCAACAGCCCATATTTTAATACCTGCCCAAACCTCTCATAGTCACAACCATAACTTTCATAAACTGTTTTGAAAAGAGTTGTTTTTAATTATTCTAAATTCTAAAAGTTGACTGTTAAACAGCCCATTAATACACTCATGCCTGCATCGAATGGACATGATATTTGATAATATAACAAAACAAACTATCACGAAATTAAACTTTTACTCCCGGCAGATGAAACCCTAAAATGTAGCAGCTGCCTTTTGGTAGTGATCAATGAATAGAAATGAAAACTTTCTGTTGGTTATTCAAAAAGAGTCAATATTTCCCCCAAATCACATCATTTTCAAATTTACCTCTAGTAATTCCCCGGCTGAATCTCTCTTGTCAACTTCCACTTCAAGGCACTTATTCAAGAAGTCCAGGAATGCCAGGGAAACTTTCTCTGGGTTCACAAGTACTGGTGCTTCATTGATGGCAATAAGGTGTAAGGCCTAAAAATAGAACAACATCTGTGACATTCTTTTTTTTTTTTGGGGGGGGGGTTTGGAATACTGAGGGTTGAACCCAGGGTGGCTTTACCAGTGAGCTACATCCCTAAACCTTCTTTTTAATTTTTGAGTTAGGGTCTCACCAAATTCTTGAGGCTGACCTTAAACTTGTGATCCTCCCTCTTTAGCCTCCCCAGTCACTGGGATTACAGGTGTGCAACCATTGGGTATAGCATTTATGACATTTTTAAGGTAGCTCAACAAATTATAATGTAATTTATCAAGTTTATGGAACTATTTTGTGTGTGTTTGTGTTTGTGTGTGTGTGTGTGTGTTGTGTTGAAACAAAACCCAGGGCTTGTGCATGCTGGGAAAGCATTCGAACACTGAACAACATCTCCAGCCCCTCTGAATTCTGCAAAGACAATCACTATAAATACTACAGTGAGTAAAATGAGGTTATCATTATCTCTTCCTGCTTGACTTTTGTATCCTCCCTCCTTCCCTTCCTTTATTGTTTCTCCTCCTCCCCCTCCTCCTCCTTCTTTGACTTCCCTCCTTTCCTCCCTCACTCCTTTCTTCACCCCCCCTTTCTTTGTGCGGGGGTGGTGCAGGAATTGAACCCAGGAATATGCTAGGCCAATAAGTGCTCTAACGCCGAGCTATACACCAGCACTCCTTTTTTCATTTTATTTGGAGACAGGGAATCTATAAATTGCCCAGGCAGGCTCCAACTTGAGATCCTCCTGCCTGAGCCTCTCCAGAAGCTGAGATTACAGGTGTGTGTCCCCAGGCCTGGCAGCTTCATTTTTTCTGGGTTGAAGTATAAATACAATATATTTATATAAAGAAAATAAAATCAACCTGGGGTGCATAAAAGTATAATAAAAATGATGACAATCCTTTTGCCAATGTGGACTACATTGTTAAACTTTCACAAGCTTTCTAAAAGTCACATTTCAAAACAATTTGGATCTCCTGAAACTCTTTTCCTTCAAAAGCTATATGCCAGCTTCATCATTCCTAATAACTGACCATAAAATTATTCTAATGGCTAAATTGAATAGTACCTTAATATGGGTTTTTCATAATTTAACCAATCCCCTTTAGAAAATATTTTATTTATTAATTTTTGATTATTAATTTTAAGTTTCTAGAAATGAAATTATTTCTAATTAATGGATTTTTTAGTATAAATTTTAGGTTTTAATAGAGACCCTCGCTGAGTTGCCTGTGACACAGGAAGAACACTTTAAGGGATCTTGCTGACCTTCTTCAAAACTGAAAAGACAACTAGATAGCCTTGCAAATGCTTTTTCCAAATGCATACTGGATTTTAAAATGTGGATCCTGAAATTCTCCCATGTTGGCCCCTCATTTTCTTATTATTATCTTGCATTAGAGTGCAGTATACTTACTACAATGATACCTGCCACAGTCTGGCTGGGCACAAAATAATCGAGCCACCACACTGCCTTGTAGATTCAAACAGCAACTCTTTATTCCCGACCTCTCACCGGCCCTCTACATGCACGTTCTGGGAAAAATTCACTCCCTTCACCCGGCTCTGCATACCAATTCTCTCATAACCCCGCGAGAACTCAATGGGAACTCAAGGAGTGGGCGCCTGAGGCAGCAGGATATGCCTATTCCCAGCAGGATCCACCGTAAACCTGGAACCACCCTAATCCAGCAGGATCTACACTAAACCTGGAGCCACCCTAAGCCAGCAGGATCCACCCTAAACCTGGAGCCACCCTAATCTCTGAGCAGGGTTACCTTTCAATTAAAAATGCCATGTCATTCCTACTTGGCTATGGCTCTCAGCAGATACCTATGTGTATACATATCTATATATATTTACATTTTTGTTGTTTTTTGGCAGTGCTGGGGCTTGAACCATGGAGACTCATGTATGCTTAGCAAGCACTCTACCACAAATGAACAAATACAGATATACTGCTATTAATCCAAACTGACACTTTACACTACAGTTCACTCTTTGTATTGGATTATATAATTCTATGGGTTTTGAAAAATGAATATTGTCCTGTATCTACCATTATAACATCATACTGAATAAATTCACTGCCCTAAAAACCTACAACTCATCCTCTTCACACCTCTGAATCCCTGCAATCATTGATTTTTTAAAACTCTTCATACTTGAGATGTCCTAAACTTACATGCTAGCAAGTGCCCTAGTATGGATGAATATTCCTAGCCCATATGCTACACTTGCAATTGGAGAGCATCTAGCCCCTTTAGATGGAAGGACAACACTAAGCAATATGCTCTTAAAGATCTTTCAGAGAATAATATGGCCACACCATAGGCATGTAGTCAATTATCCAAGTTATTTCCCTTTAATAAATAAATAGATAGGATAAAATTATTTCATGAATTATGGTGTTATGATCTCATTTTTATCCATGAATACTATTATATTGTATGGATGTAACACATACATTGAATTAATTTTGTTTATTTTGTGGTGCTGAGGATGGAACCCAGGGCTTCAGCAACCCAGGGCCTCATGCACTCTACCACTGAGCTACACACAGTCCTCACATTCACTTTATAAACTACCGGGTGGAGCAAGAGGAAAAACTTTCCAAAGTCGAAGAAAAGATCAGCCATACAATGGAAGAGCTGGAGACCTACTGAAAGCGAGCCCGATTGCTAGAAGAAGAATTGGAGAGAACCATTCATTCCTGTCAGGGGCAGATTATTTCCTCTGAGAAAAAAGCACATGATAGTGAGTTGGCAGCTCAGATTGCTGAAAGAAACTTCAGTTATTTCAGGAAACAAAATGCTCACAACAGATAAAAATTAACTGAGAAGGAGCTTAGATTTGAACTTGTAGAAAAAGATCTGTAGTATGCACTGGATGTTTCTAACTCAGAATTGGGCAGAAAGACTTCCCCAAATGGGCCCTCACCATTGGGGTGGCCTTCATCTGAAATAAGACCTCCTCATTTGGAAAAGAAGGGTCCACTCACACTCTCACCTTTGGCTCCAGTGGGAGAAGGAAGAGGCTCAAGGGGCCCAGAGAATACTCTGGACCATATGCCTTGCAGTGAAAGAAGAGAATCCAGCTGTGATAGGTTCACTGATCTTCAGAGAGCACCTTCAGGCACTGGGCCCCTGTTACCTTCATGGGAACAGGCCCGAAAGATGATGATCCCTCCGCCAGGCCAACCATAATCTTCTGATCCACATCTTCCTCTACAAAAGCAAGGTGGATGTTACTCAAATTGTAGTAGACCATCGGGACCAGCAGAACAACTCAGAAGTTCTAATATGCCTTCTTTGGATAAGGGGGATGGGCCTATGTCTTCACAAAGGCAATGCAGTAGAAAGGAGACCATAGTCAATCTCAGGGACTCTGATGGGCCTGAGTCACCTCTCCCTGCTGAAAACCAAGCAACTGGCTCTGGCTCTGTTTTTGCACCTTTCCCTCCAGTCAGAGGTGCCTTGTTTCCAGTAGACCCAAGGAATCAGTTCATGAGAAGAGGACCTTTTTTCCCTCCACCTCCTCCAGGAAACAGGTAAGGAGCACCTGGAGATTATTTTTCACCAGGCCCCCCCCCCCCCATTTCCAATGGGATATGTCTAAGCAGGGAGTTATTTTCCTCATGACCTTCCACCAAGAGCTGGATTTGCTCCCACACCCCTGCATTCTGAAAGTCGAGGTGAATTCCCTGCAGGGTTCCTTCCACCTGAAAATGAGCCTACTACTCAAAATCCAGAACCACAACAAGAAACCTGATGTTTTTATCTCTCTCTTCAAAAGGAATTTGACTTATCTGTCATTTTTAGTTTTTAAGTAACTGCTTTTGCTTAAGTAAGTGACTATACTTTTCCTCCAATTGAAGCTAAATGGAACTATAATTCTTACGATAGTGTTTTGTAAATAAAGATGGTTTAAGTATGAATCTTATGAGTAAATTATTCCTATTTTATTTTATTCCAGAGTATAGCATTTAATTTGATTAAGCCACTATTACATAAACAACAATGGGAGTTCTAGGTACGTGTAATGTAGTGTTGGGTATATTTCAAACTTGCAACAAAGGCAGACCCATTATACAAAAAATTGTATTTAATATGATTGTAGTAAATGAGAAAGTAACTTTATGTTTAATGAAAGATTTTCATTGATTTAAAGACTGGTTTGGCATATCAACTAGTTTTTCCATAAACAGAATAACTAGAGCATAGTAAAAGTAAACTAGAAAACACAACTAAACATGTCATGGAAATAGGAGATCTCAAATACAAAGAAAAATGCAGTTCTCAGGGAACTTTTTGGAATTGGAAACCAAAAATTAAACTCACTCTGATCCTGTTTTCCCTTATGTCATCTTCCTCGTCCCCTTCTTTTTTTCCTTCTCCTCCTCCTCCTCCTTATGCCTTTAATTCATTCATTCATTCATTCTTTCATTTGTTCGTTTGTTCGTTCATTCATTCTTTTCTATGTGGTGCTGATGATCCAACTGTGGGCCTTGCAAGTGCAAAGCCAGTGCTCTACCGCTGAGCCAAAACCCCAAACCCTGTGTTTTTTATTTAATGACCATTTTTATGAAATTCAGAATTGCATTCTGCTATGGTTCACTGATGTGGGGATTGACCTTGTCTTTGGTTTTTGTTTTCTACGAGAGTTTTGTAAATACACATGGATTATTAGGACTTTTAAATGAAGAAACAAAGATGTAATTCCCCAATTTGTTATTCTTAGATTCCATACTTATAAACTGACTGCCAAACTACTATAAAAGTTTTGAAACTCTCACTCTCCATTTCTATATCATTGCCAACAAGTGAAAATTCACCAACCTGCACCAATCCAGAAACCACACTTTGAACAATGTTTTCACAATAGAGACCAAGACACAACATTTATTTAAAAATACCCTAATTATGCTAAAGCTTTATTCAAGTGTTAAATATGCTCTAATTGTGTGTGTGTGTGTTTGAAATATACATTAAAGTTTAAAATAAATGCAGGTGTATAACCTCCTTCTTACAAATAAGAAGCAGCTTTATCATATTTGAAGGCCAGTGAGGAATCTGCCTGATACTTGAGCCCACAATTAATTGAAATGAGAAAAATTTGGGCATTGAAAAAGAAAGTCTACATGTTCAATAAATCTAATTGGTCTGTTTTCCCTCAAGATTCTCACCTGTTGTAAAATCAGACATATAAATAACCCTAATTTGACAGCATAAAACATCAGTTGCTTTAAACAAGTGGATGGGGGTTTGCAGCCATGTTTGTATAAAATGGAGTGAGGATCCCTCACTGACTGTTATCCAGAAATACTTCTGCCCAAACTACTATTGGAGAAGAGTTGCTGATATAGTTCGGGTCTTATACCAGTAAACTGGAAAGCTAATTTCAGGTTGAAAACTACTAAATTGATTTTACTAACTCGTTTTGGAAACACTGCCATGAAAAATTAGCAATATGTTCATAACGGCATCTAGATATCTCTCCACGGTGGTTTGGCTTAATGGGGGAGGGGGTGAGGACTGGATATAACTGAAATGTCCATTAGTAGGTAGAAAACTATAATGTGAATTACAGTGCAGTTATCATTTTGAACTGAATCTAGGTAACATGGATTCATCTCTGTGTAATAAGCCTGCATCTGAAGAACACAATGTAGAGCTCCAAAACCAGAACTATACTTTCAAAATAACATGTTACATTTGTAATTAGAAATTCAGATAGATAGAGAGATAGATACATTGATATAAAAATATGAATCCAGTCTGCAAGTACATATATTTCAATGAATTAAAATCTCAGTAGTGTGGGAGTACTAGCAGATTAAGAGGACTGTGACTGCATGCGAAATGGTTCATTTTTAAAAGAGTTTTTAAAATGTTAATTGACAAAAATTCAAAGTGTTTCAGTAAGTTTTGAGGTGTGACTTGGTAAAACAAGCACAGAGGTGAGAAAGAATTAAGTGCAGTTCAGTAGAACCAGGTATAATATCTGTACACATGACTCCCTGAATACGAGGAAAGAGGACACTTAAAAAAATCATAAGGACTCAGGAAAGATCAGGATTAGGGAGTTTTGTAGGAAACACTGAGTAAACAAAGCATGCAGGGGACAGAAAATGAGGAAGAAAAGGCCTCACAGGTGGTAAACCGATCCCTCCCTCCCTGGTGTTTCAACTGTATAAATAACAGAGTGGCCAGCTCAGTGGGAAAGTACTTTGCAACTTTGTTTACACAGACAACAGAAAGTGCCACCAGAGTGGCAAAGTGAACCCAGTAAGGCAGATTAACTCCTTTGCCTTGGTGTTTTATACCAGCTATCTTTCTTACTGTCCCTCTGTTGCTCTACATTAATACGTGTTAGGACCAAATGCAATGACAAATCATTGTTCCATGTATTGATGAATCCTGCCAATTCCACAAAGCACATTAGTTAGTGTTCTCAATACCTTCTTTTCTACTCTCATCTTATTTTAAGACACACTTTCAGAGGAAAGAAGTTCTCCCTAAGCCACACGTGTCCTTTATTAAACTATGAATTGAGTGCTATTTCAAGTTGTTTTGGCTGGTACCTCAACATAGCCCATAAAACCTAGAAAAGTGTCATGCACCAACAGGGAGTACGCCTTCAGTGAGTCCCGTTCTTTGCACACCAGGGTCGCCTTATTGTCCATTTAATGGTCAGAACACCTCTGTTACAGTGAGTATCCTTATTATTATGACTACAGTGTTATTGACTTGCGTGTTCAGATGAGGAAAAGGCTCAGGGAAGTTGACTTGAAAGCCAGTATTCTGATACAGTTGCTGTAGAGAAAAACAAGCTACTCAACTTGTAGACACTGATGCAGCTCTGGCCATGTAAGTGTAAATAATAACAGGATTAATCATGCATGGTGGCTTAATGCCTTTGACTTGTCATGCATGTAGAGATATTTAGAAAACCAGTGACTACTTGTGCATCTTCTCCTTTGAACGTCACATCTGACTCATCAACAATTCAAGTGTAACTAGGGAGGAAAAAATATGTTTGGATGTCTTTTTTGTACATCAAGCAATGAACTCTTTATCTTAACAACAACAGAATTCACCTTCAGGAGGTAAACTCATTTCAGAGAATCATATCTATCTTTCTCTTTGCTACATATTTATAAGGACAAGCTTCCTTAGATGTTTTCAAGTCCATGAGAAGTCAAAAGAAAAGAACATCTGTAAAAGCTTTTGAAGAATTTAGCAACTCTTTGAAAATTACTTTGAAAGTAGACTAATGTGAGAGTTTTCCTTTAGAAATGATTCAAATTACTTGCATAGAAAGTGTGAGCAGCTCTGGGGGTGTAGCTCAGTGGCAGTGAGCTGGCCTAGCATGCAGAAGGCCTTGGTCTTTAACCCACAATCCTGCAAGAAAAGAAAAGGGAGAGAGAGAGATGGAAGGGAGGGAGGCAAAGAGGGAGGGGTGGAGTGAGTGAGAGAGAAAAGAAGAAAGAAAAAAAAGGAAGGAAGGGAGGAAGGAAGCAAGGAAGGAAGGAAATAGGGCAGGAAAAGGACTGAATCACTAAAACAAAAAGGCAAGTGGTACAAATACAAATATATGGCATAAATCTCTTTGAGCACTTTCAAAAGCTTTAGAATTTGAGTGACATCCAACTGAGTGATATTATGACTGTGTAGAATCTTCATAATAAGTCCCGCCTGGTCCTGGCCTAAACCAAACCAAGGTGTGGGTGGCATGGAGAGGACTCTGGCTGGAGAGGGAGGGACCTGAACCCATGGCACTTCAGGATGCACTGGGTAGGGAAGAAGCCAAGACTCCCCTGATGGGCAGTTGAGTTCAGCAAGGCTCCTGGGAGCCCATAACTGTGGCTCGGCCCGCCACACCCCTACCCCCTTTCAGGGGTTCACAGTGGTCTGCTTCATTTCCTGGTGCAGGTTTCAGTTCCTGACCAAACACCTGAGTGTCCACAGCCTGTGTTGGCCTGCCTGGGCAGGCCGTGCTTGTGGTGGCAAGAGCCAAAGCAGTCTTGGCATGATGGAGGGGCCAAGGGCTTCCTCTCAGCCATACTAGTAAGTGGTCCTGAAAGAAGTACCTAGGGTTGTGGCAGCATTGTCCAAAGACATGAAGCCAGGCCCTATTCCTTATGGCGTTCTTAGGGAGTTGGTGATGTGTACAGCTATTGGATTTTCTGCTGTTCTTTCACTTTGGTGGAGAAGTTTTTAATCTGTTAGAAGCAGGATTTGTGTGGGAATGGTGGCCCGTATGGGGAATGCCTGAGGGTAAGTGATAAGGTAAACAGCTTGCCCCTGAGGACAGGGCGAGAGGATGGGTGACCATTTCAAGATTCTTCTTTCATTTTGTTTCATTTTTGTTTCAAGCTGCCTGTCCCTAGAAATAAATAGAATGGGAGAAAAGTTGTTCACTCCTGAGGAAGAGATAGAGATAGACAACCAATGCATATATCAAGATAGAAAAATTGATATAATGAATTTTTGTTCCATTTTGTCTCGGATTTGTTTTGCATTATCTTAGTGAGCCGTATCTTTGTCACAGAAATATGGGATTAAAAATCAGTAAGAACCAAACCGAAAGGGCATTAAGTAAATTGCTAAAGGAAGGAGGCAGTTAGGGCATACGTTAAGATGATACAAAAATGTAGCCCATAGTTCATTAAAGAGGGGTTGTTGGATATATCACATTGGAACAATCATAGAGAAGATATAAAAAAGATAAAAAAGGAAAGCCCAGGAACTCTGCCAGTTGGCACATTACCATTATGGATATTGATACAATCTTATTTGCTTAGTCAAGGAGAAGATATTTTAGATCAAGTAAGAGAGGAAATCTCTTGAGTTAGTCAGACAGAGGAAGAAAATTTAGAGAAGGAAGGGCTATCAAGAGAAAAATTACAACAGGAGGTTGCTACTAACCCCTTTCTATCACCAGAGGGTGTGAGTGTCCAACCAACAGCTCCACCTATGGAAACAACATATGCTGGGTGGCCCCAACCCCCATAGTTGATAGATGGGATCCTGAGACAGGACCTTGAAGATTGGCATGCCCTGTATTTGAGGAGGCAGGAGGGCAGCGAATTCACCATGCTTTAGATTTCAAAACTGTGAAGCAGCTGAAAGAGGCTGTAACAATTTATGGTCCTCAAGTGCCTTTCACTGTAAGTATGGTCGAATCTATTACCAACTTGAACATGATGCCAGAAGATTGGGCTAGTATGTGCAGAGTTGTGCTAAATGGAGGACAATTTTTGATGTGGAAGGTTGCCAATCAAGAATTTTGTATGGAGACAGCTAGGCGAAATGCAGCAGCCAGTTATCCTCAGAGAAATCAAGAGATGTTGCTAGGAGAGGGACCTTATGAGGGTCAGCAACAACAAATTCAATACGATCCTGCCATATATTCACAAATCACTCCAGCTGTGGTTAAGGCATGGAAAACTTTACAAAGGCATGGATATTTGCAAGGTCAATTATCTAAGGTAATACAAGGAACTAATGAACCTTACAGTGAATTTGTAGATAGGCTTATACAAACAGCTACCAGAGTCTTTGGGGATGCAGAATAAGCGATGCCATTAGGAAACAGCTGGCCTATGAACAAGCCAATAAATGGTGAAGGGAGGCCATTAGACCATGGAAACATAGAGATTTGAACACATATATTAAATTATGTAGAGACATTAATGAACAGGGGCAAGTCTTGGCAGCTGCAGTACAACAGGCATTAGGTGCGAGGCCCAAAACACGCTACAATTGTGGACAAACAGGACATTTTAGAAGGAGTTGCCCCATAGGAGGAGGGTTTAACAAAACTGGGTATCAAAAGAGTAGAATATTGGGTATTTTCCCATGATGTCATAGAGGGAGACATTGGGCTTATGAATGCTGTTCTCAGACTACTGTAGAGGGTACTCCATTGTCAAGAAACAGACAAGGATCAGGTGTTTACCCATGATATTGTGGAGGAAAACATTGGACTCCATTGCCAAAAAATGGACAGGGGGGCCCAATTCTCTGGGGCCCACAACCACAAATATATGGGGCATTGGAGGAACCCAGCAACATCATCAGTGTAGTGCACAGGACACATTATCCATTAGATCCCTCATTAGACAAACCAGAGGGAGTGCAGGGTTGGACATCTGCGCCTCTGCCAGAACAGTACTAACTCCAGAGATGGGAGTTCAAATCATTCCCATAGGGGTAAAAGGACCCCTTCCCCAAGGAACAGTAGGCTTATTGTTGGGATGAAGTTCTTCTACTCTAAAGGGACTTATGATAAGTCCTGGGGTAATTTATCCCAATTATGAAGGTGAAATAAAAATTATAGCCAGTTCTCCAAAAGGTATATCAGTAATTTCACGAGGAGATAGAATCACACAGTTATTAAAAATACCCAGCCTACATGATAAATTTTCCAGTTGTACTGTAGAAAGAGGTTCCAGGGGATTAGGCTCCACAGGTATAGATTGGGCTATGCTTTCTTTAAATTTAGATTCTTGGCCCATGATAAAATTAAATATTCAAGGACATGAATTTAATGGGCTACTGGATACAGGTGCAGACCTTAGCATTATCTCCTGCCAGGAATGGCCAAAACATTGGCCATTACAACAAGCCACTCAAATGCTTCCAGGCCTAGGAATGGTGACTAATCCCCATAGAAGTGTGATGGTGGGGCTGGGGATGTGGCTCAAGTGGTAGCGTGCTCGCCTGGCATGCGTGCGGCCCGGGTTTGATCCTCAGCACCACATACAAAGATGTTGTGTCCACCAATAACTAAAAAATAAATATTAAAATTCTCTCTCTCCTTAAAAAAATTAGAAGTGCAATAGTATTAGATTGGAAGGATCCTGAAGGTTTTGAAGGAACTATACAGCCATATGTATTGGATCATCTTCCTATAAATTTATGGGGACGAGATGTTCTAGATCAATTAGGCCTAACATTAACAAATAACATCAATTCAAATGCACCCACTATTATGGCTAGACAAGGTTTTAGGAAAGGAAAAGGATTAGGAGAACAAGGACAAGGTATAGTGGCACCAACACAAATAGATCAAAAAACAGGTAGACATGGATTAGGTTTTCAGGAGGGGTCACTGAGAAAATAAAAATTACTTGGAAATCAGAAAGACCTGTATGGGTTCCTCAGTGGCCCCTGACTAAAGAAAAGATACAAGCAGCCCATGACCTGGTCAAACAACAATTAGCAGAGGGACATATACAACCCTCTGTATCTCCCCATAAAACTCCTATTTTTGTCATCAAAAAGAAATCTGGTAAATGGAAATTATTGCAAGATTTAAGAGCTATTAATAACGAGATGGTTATCATGGGACCTGCTCAATCGGGGATTCCTCAATTATCTTCTTTGCCAAAAACCTAGTATGTTTTGGTTATAAATATTAAAGATTGTTTTTTTCCATTCCAATTCATCCTGAGGATAGTCCACGTTTTGCATTTACTAACCCTGCACTTAATCATGAAGGTCCTGATCAGAGATATGAATGGAAAGTACTCCCTCAAAGGATGGCTAACAGCCCAACTATGTGTCAAATTTATGTTAACAGAGCAATCCAGCCACTTAGAAATCAAAATCCTGAACTACAAATATTTCACTATATGGACGATGTATTATTAGCACACAAAGATAAAAACACATTGCTAGAATGTTATGCCACACTTACAAACTTATTAAAAAAATTATAATCTAGAGATAGCAATAGATAAAATACAATTGAATTTTCCGATTAATTATTTAGGAGTTCTATTATCCTCGACCATGATCCGTCCACCAAAAATTCAAATACGAGTAGATCAACTTAAAACACTTAAGGACTTTCAAAAGTTTTTAGGAGATATAAATTGGATAAGGCCTTATCTAGGCATACCAACAGGAGAGTTGGGAAATATTTTATTTAATATCCTAAAAGGTCCATCAGATCCAAATTCACCCCGCATGTTAACGCCTGAAGCGTTATGTTATGGCTGAAATCCATAACAGCTGAAGCAAGAAAGACATTAAAACTCATTGAAACATATATGGAAAATATGCATTTGGATAGAATTGATATAAGTTCACCTTTATTATTTATTGTACTACCAACAAAAAATATTCCTACAGGAGTATTTTGGCAAGAAGGTTCATTATTATGGATACAGTTATCTTATTCACCTAACACTATTCTTACTAGGTATCCTGAGGTTGTAGGACAATTAATACTCAAAGGAATAAAAGCAGCAAAGGGAGTGTTTGGAATTTCTCCTAACAAAATTATCACTCCATATACTATGGATCAAATTATCGAGTTAGCTAATGAGTTAAATACTTGGGCAATAATCATGTGCAAATCTACTTGTTCATTTGATAATCACCTACCATCCAATCCTTTGTTCTTTTTGGTCCTCGAATCCTGTAGTTTTTCCAAAAATGACAAGAAAAACACCTATCATGAATGCTTCAAATATATTCACTGATGGGTCAAATAATGGTACAGCAGCAGTAATTACCCCTGATCAAGCTTTTACATTTTTATTACCTGAACAATCAGCTCAAAAGGTAGAGCTTAATGCAGTATTAAAAGTTTTTTTGATGTTTAAAGATTCTGTATTTAATTTATTTTCTGACAGTGTGTATATAGTTAATGCTATAAATTCCCTTGAAGATGTTGGTAGGATTTCCCCTTCCTCTACTCTTTTCTCTTTGTTTTCTGCTTTACAAAGTTTAATCTGGGACAGAAAAGATCCATTCTTTATAGGACATATCAGGGCACATACAGGATTGCCTGGAGTCCTTAGTTTCATAAATGATTTAGCAGATAAAACCACACATGACATACACATTTTTTTCTATACTAGAAGAAGCTTCAAATTTTCACAAATCCTTTCATGTCAATGCTAATACCTTGCAAAAGCATTTTAGAATAACTAAAGAACAGGCTAGATGTATAATAAAACAATGTCAAAATTGTGTGACCTTTTTACCACAAGTTAATCTTGGAATTAATCCTAGAGGATTAATATCTAATCATATCTGGCAGATGGACGTCACACATTTGCCAGAATTTGGAAAATTAAAATATTTGCATGTTACAGTTGATACTTCTTCCGGATATTTAATGGGCTCCCTTCATACCGGAGAAAAAAGATATTATATCTCATTGTTTACAAAATTTTGCCACTCTTGGCATTCCAAAACAGTTAAAAACAGATAATGTCCTTGGCTATACTTCTACTTGTTTAAAGCAGTTTTGCTCATCATTTGGCATTACTCACATAACAGGAATCCCGTATAATCCACAGCAACAAGGCATAGTTGAAAGAGCACATAAAACTATTAAAATGTACTAAAACAAAAAGAGGGAATTGGGAAGGGATATATATCCCCCAAAGGTAAACTTAACATAATCCTTTTTACGTTAAACTTTTTAAATTTGGATTCATCAGGACTTAGTGCTGTGGGAAGGCATATGTGTCCAAAAAATGTACATAAGCCAAAGGTACTTTGGCAGGATATTCTAACTGGACAACGAAAAGGTCCTGACCCAGTGATTGTCTGGAGTCGGGGGTCTGTTTGTATGTTTCCACAGGGAGAACAGTAGCCGATTTGGATTCCAGAGAGACTAACTAAAGCGATTTCTACAGACCAAAAAGAAGATGATTTGGCTGAAATCCATAACAGCTGGTATCCAGATCTCCAGTTTAACCATTCTTACATCTGTGATAATGGTTTTTCTACACCTGGAGGCTAATGAGCACCATTAAGGCTTATTTCAAATGTAAAAGACCTTGAGGCTTCCTTGTGCAAATACCTTCAAACCCATATGCAAGTTACAAGAAGAATTTTTCTATTTTATTTTTTGAGCTCATACAGACCTGGGTTAATGTTTTTTGGATCAGTTTTATTTTTTTTAATCAACTGTGGAGATTTTAAACATTGCAATGGACATTTCACCTGTGAAAAAGCTACAAGGCCTTTATTACTATTGTGTTATGTGTGCACACTTGTGTTATGTGTTGTATGTCTGTATGTGCGTATGTCCATATATCAGGAGCACTCATGAAAATATGGATCCAAATATCTTATATTCACGTGATTTAAGCAGTTTAATTTAAATTGCGTATTGTTTTAAAAAGTGAACAAAAAAGGAGGTTAACAGATCTGTTTATTTACTTTCACCTTTCCTTTTCATTATATTTAATAATTTGTTTCAGGATAATGTAAATTGTTCAGATAATTATTTTTTTAGTGCCTGCTGGAATGCTACATAATTTTCTTTTGCCATCATTGCCAGAATTCCTACCTTAAGACAAAAATAGAAATAGACTGCTGTATCTAGATGATGTTAATTAAGTTAAACTGTGTGTAATTAGTTGGGTATATGTACCTCTGCTGTCCCACAGAGAAGCGGCTCCTGCTACCTTGGGTGCCCACTACTTTGAGTTCTCAGTTCCTGCTGAGTTCACTCGCAATAAAGCAGTTCCTGCTTCAACCTTAAAGTTGCTTGTCACCTCTTTATTTATTTTTAGTCATACATGACAGTAGAATGTATTTTGATATATAATACATACATGGAATGTACATACATCAATCATATTGTCTATTCTATTCTGCTGCCCTTCCTATCCTCCCTACTCCTCCCCTCCTCTCCCATCCTTTCTCTCTATCCAATCTAATGTGACACACTTTTTTTTCCTTTTTTTCATTACAAAATCATATATGTATTCTGTATAACAATGAGGTTCTCCTCCCATCTTCTGTGCAATTCCCCTTCTCCCTCTTTTCCCCTCCCACCTCTCTTCCCTATTTAGTGGTAGTCTTCTTCTCATGCTCTTCTTCCCTATCTCATTTTGAGTCACCCCCCTTATATCAGAGAAGACATTTGGCATTTGTTTTTTAGGGATTGGCTAACTTCACTTAGCATAATCTGCTCTAATGCCATCCATTTCCCTGCAAATGCCATGATTTTATTATTTTTTAGTGCTGAGTAATATTCCATTGTGTATAAATGCCACTTTTTTAATCCATTCATCTATTGAAGGGCATCTAGGTTGGTTCCACATTCTAGCTATTGTGAATTGTGCTGCTAAAAACATTGATGTGGCTGTGTCCCTGTCGTATGCTCTTCTTAGGTCTTTTGGGTATAGTCCGAGAAGGGGAAGAAAGAAGGTAATTTCAAGTTGAAATCTGAACTGAAATACCTTAATACCATGATACAGTCCTCAAACAAGTTTTTGCTTTAAAAGAAAAAGGTTAAAGGCCATTCTAAATAAGACACCACTTATTGAACCACCTTCCAACTCTGTTTACAACTTTGTAAATGACAGTTAAGTAAAACAAAACAATATTAAAAATTGACAATTTCTAGAATAAGCCTTAAGGGAATATGGAGTTCAAAAATGAAATTAGTATGTATAATATGTACTTATAGACATATTTTCTAAATGATATATGGCTGCCTGGTAGTGTAAAAATCAAAATTCCCACAACAAAAGAACAATCTTTCTTTCAACATTTGAGCTGTCATAATTAATGATTACTCTTTCCTTCATGACTTATAAGGACACATATAGCACCAATAAAAATAACTAATAGGTATATAAGTTTAAATAACCATTAACAATAACTGAAAGAGGAAATGAGTATATCTCCATTATCAAAGAAATACAAGACAAACATGGCTAACCAACAACAATTAGAACTAAATTATTTCTAAATGTTCTATTCATTAGGGTATTCTTTCATTCTATAGTGGCCTTAACAATGGCCTGAAATATATTCTACTGTTCTTCCACATTAGAGGACACGGGAAAAATAGAATTTGACTGAAACAAAATAGTTTCATATATTGAGGGATCATTCCTCAATTATGCTGTGGACCTGAAAGTATTGATATTGGGTAAAATGTTTGTGTTTACAGTTTGTAAAGTAGTAGAATGTGAAATCATTAATACAACTGTCTTTAGTAATTACCAAGACCACATGGTTTTGTGATTTTTACTTAAAAAAAGAAAATGTTAGAAAAGAGTCTGGGGATGAAAGTTTCTCTAGCATCCATATGATTTTCAAGAATGGTAATCTTTCAACGGGATAGGTTTTCATGCTCTTCCATTATAAAGAGGTTATATTTAACATCACTAGTTAAAATTAAAATAGTACAGAACTTTTCATCCTCCACAATATACAACATGTAAAATTCTGACTAGAATTTTAGTGATTAGCATGTGGGGAATATGAATTAGCATTGCTACAAAATATGATGTAGCCCATGATCCAGAATAATCCACTTCTGGACACATAACCTGGAGCAGACTAAGATGGACAGTATAAAATATAGTTTATATTACACACCATAAACTTTTTGACTGAGTCCTACCATAGCAGATATAATGAATATTCACCACTCAGAACTCAATAATATGTATTCATGAAAAAATAAATACCATTTACTCTGACATGTTTTTCTGCATTCTTTTCTCTTTTAAATGTAGATTGCAAACTACTAAATTGATTTTATTAACTGATGTTTGGAAAACACTGCCCTAAAAAATTACCAATATGTTCATAACATAATATATATGTCTCTTCATTGTAGTATTGCTTAATGGGGGCAGGGGGTGGCTGAATGTAGCTTAAATGTCCATTAGTAGGTAGAAAACTATAATGTGAATTACAATGAAATTACCAGTTTGAACTCGATCTAGGTAACATGGATACATCTCTGTGTAACAGGCATGCTTCTGAAAACACAATGTAGATATACAAAAGCAGAATGATACTTTCAGAAGAGCATGTTATGTTTGTAAATATATAGATGGATAGATAGATATGAAAATAGTTTGGAAGTATATATTTTAATATATTAACATCTTAGTTGTGTGGGCGTACTAGCAGATAAAGAGCACTGTAGAGACATGTGCAATGGTTTAATTTTTAAAGATTTTTAAAATGTTAATTGACAAAAATTTCAAAGAGTTTCAGTAAGTTTTGCGGTGTGACTTGGTAAAACAAGCACAGAGGTGAGAAAGAATTAAGTGCAGTTCAATGGAACCAGGTGTAATATCCATACACATGACTCCATGAATAAGAAACTTAAATAAAAAAAATCATAAGGACTTAGGAGAGGTTACAATTAGGGAGGTGTGTAGAAACAGCTAGATAAGAAAGCATGATGTGGGCAGAAAACTGATCCATCCCCTCCTGGTGTTTCAACTGTATAAATAACAGAGTGGCCTGCTTAGTGGAAAATTACTTTGCAACTCTTTTACACAGACAACAGAAAGTGCCACCAGAGTGGCAAACTGAATCCAGTAAGGCCAATTAACCCCTTTGCTTTGGTATTTTATACTAGCTATCTTTCTTACTGTGCCTCTGTTGATCTACATAGATGTTTTAGGACCAAATGCAATGATAAATCAGTTTTTCATGTATTGTGAATCCTATCAATTCCACCAATCGCAGCCATTTTATGTATTGTTCTGAATACCTTCTTTCTATTCACATCTGGTTTTAAGAAACACTTTCAGAGAAAAGAATTTATCCGTAAGCCACACGTATGCTTTTATCAATCTATGAATTCAGTGCTATTTCAAGTTTTTTTTGCCTTATTCCTCAACATAGCCTCTAAACCCATAAAGTGTCATGCACCAACTAGGTGTACAAATGTTTCATAAAAATATGTTGTACCGTGTTTACATATGTAAAAGTCTCCTTTATATGAAGTAAGGTAAATAACAAAAGCATATAAATGTCCAGTTGCAAAGGAAGGCAATTCTCATAAATATGTATTCATCACTCCTAGCACTTTCTCTTCCTCAGTCTCCACACAACAAAAGTATCAACATCATCCCACCATCAGCTGAAGTGTCATATCAAATTTTTTTCCTGGCCATATTATTTATCACTGAAACCTATTAGTAATAACTTTTCTAAATGCTAGTCAAATAATGGGAAGTTACCAACAGGTTCTATTGAGGAGGGCTATGAAGGAATAATACACTGTATTTCTTAACCCAACAAAGATCAATATCACTCTGAAAAGATTTAAAAAAACAATGGATGTTTCACTGCTCTGGTTTTTCTTGGTGCTCTCATTGAGTAACAAAAGGCAAAAGAGCTGGAGAATTCTGCCTTCCTCATGAGACAGAAGTTCTGTTGTCTTCAGTTGGCACGTTAAAATTGGAGGAGCAAAAGAGATACATTGCAAGTTCAGTCTTTCTTTTAGTCTTTAAGATCTCTGATTTCCCTTTTCCCCCATAAAACACCAGCAGAACCATTGAAAAACAACCAGTCAAAACAAACATCATCAGTAAAGGGGCAAAGGGCCAATGGTGAGCCAGAGAAGACAAAAGTAGATACAACCCCACATGTGCTCCCTTGAATCAGTTGGGAACATGTTGATGCTTTTTTTGGAGGTAGGCAGAAATCAGAGTGGACATTCACTACCATACTGAACTCCTACTCCCTTGAAATAGTCTCATGATGACAAAAAGCAGAATTTTAGAAATTAAATACCAGGCAAAATTCAAGGCATCATCTTAGCAATGTTTTTTAAAAAAAGTTTTCTTTTAAAAAATAAAACTACCAAACTTTAAAAAGGAAAAAAAAAATTCCAAGTAAACACTGTGTAGCTAAAAGCTCAAATCTAAGACATCTAATTAATATACAAAGCTTAATTTCTAGAAAGGAAACATCACCATATTATTTTCTATAAAACTGCAGATATGTATAGAAAAAAACTATGAATTAAGTTAAAGATTCTGAAAGAAAAATAATAATCCAAAGTAGGAAAACCCAAGCAAAAATATATGTGTCTCTAAGTGTTTTTTGAATTCTCTAATTATAGGAGTCAATTCTGGACTTCCATTTATTTTTTTTATTGGTTATTCAAAACATTACAAAACTCTTGACATATCATATATCATACATTCGATTCAAGTGGGTTATGAACTCCCATTTTTACCCCAAATACAGATTGCAGAATCACATCAATTACACATCCACATTTTTACATAATGCCATATTAGTAACTGTTGTATTCTGCTACCTTTCCTATCCTCTACTATCCCCCATCCCCTCCCCTCCCATCTTCTCTCTCTACCCCATCTGTTGTAATTTAATTCTTTCTCTTGTTTTTTTCCCTTCCCCCTCAAATTCTCTTATATGTAATTTTGTATATCATTGAGGGTCTCCTTCCATTTCCATGCAATTTCCCTTTTTTCTCCCTTTTCCTTCAACCTCATGTCTCTGTTTAAAGTTGATCTTTTCCTCCTGCTCTTCCTCCCTGCTCTGTTCTTAGTTGTTCTCATTATATCAAAGAAGACATTTGGCATTTGTTTTTTAGGGATTGGCTAACTTCACTTAGCATAATCTGGTCTAATGCCATCCATTTCCCTGCAAATTCCATGATTTTGTCATTTTTTAGTGCTGTGTAATACTCCATTGTGTAAAAATGCCACATTTTTTTAATCCATTCATCTATTGAATGGCATCTGGGTTGGTTCCACAGTCTAGCTATTGTTAATTGTGCTGCTATGAACATCATTGTGGCAGTATCCCTGTAGTATGCTCTTTTAAGGTCTTTAGGGAATAGTCCGAGAAGGGCAATAGCTGGGTCAAATGGTGGTTCCATTCCCAGCTTTCCAAAAAATCTCCATACTGCTTTCCAAATTGGCCGCACCAATTTGCAGTCCCACCAGCAATGTACAAGAGTACCCTTTCCCCCACATCCTCTCCAGTACTTGTTGTTGTTTGCCTTCATAATGGCTGCCAATCTTACTGGAGTGAGATGGTATCTTAGGGTGGTTTTGATTTGCATTTCTCTGACTGCTAGAGATGGTGAGCATTTTTTCATGTACTTGTTGATTGATTGTATGTCCTCCTCTGAGAAGTGTCTGTTCAGATCTTTGGCCCATTTGTTGATTGGGTTATTTGTTATCTTATTGTTTAATTTTTTGAGTTCTTTGTATACTCTGGATATTAGGGCTCTATCTGAAGTGTGAGGAGTGAAAATTTGTTTCCAGGATGTAGGCTCCCTATTTACCTCTCTTATTGTTTCTCTTGCTGAGAAAAAACTTTTTAGTTTGAGTAAGTCCCATTTGTTGAATCTAGTTATTAACTCTTGTGCTATGGGTGTCCTATTAAGGAATTTGGAGCCCGATCCCACAATATGTAGATCAGGACCAACTTTTTCTTCTATCAGGTGCAGAGTCTCTGATTTGATATCAAGCTCTTTGATCCATTTTGAGTTAACTTTTGTGCATGGTGAGAAAAAGGGATTCAGTTTCATTTTGTTGCATATGGATTTCCAGTTTTCCCAGCACCATTTGTTGAAGATGCTATCCTTTCTCCATTGCATGCTTTTAGCGCCTTTATCAAATATAAGAAAGTTGTAATTTTGTGGATTTGTCTCTGTGTCCTCTATTCTGTACCATTGGTCCACCTGCCTGTTTTGGTACCAGTACCATGCTGTTTTTGTTACTATTGCTCTGTAGTACAGTTTGAAATCTGGTATCGCTATACCTCCAGATTCACACTTCCTGCTTAGAATTGCTTTTGCT
>NW_026006687.1:114240-117273 GCF_001458135.2 Marmota marmota marmota
TGTGTCTCAAAAACCTGTTAGCTTAGGTTTATTCCTGGCCCCTCGTCCCCTGGCTTCTCCTGCTAGCCAGGCCTTCCCCAGTGTGATGCCTCTCGGTAGTTCAAACTATACTCTGGGCCTGCAATTTCCTGTGTGTGGAGGGTGGCTATTGGGAACCGGCACCCTATTGTTTTGATTTTTTCAGCTTCCCCCTCCCTCAGAGCTGGCAAGACAGGTTTCGTTTTCACCGCTGATGGGAGGGGGAGTTGGAGGTCAGGTGTCTTTACCTTTCCCCACGTCTCTATGCAGGCTCGTTCTGATAATCCCTCCCCCCGAAAGCCGGGGAGAGATTTTATGCGAATTCCCCGCTGTATGGGAGATGGGCTGAGTAACACACACCTGTTTTATTGTTGCAATCTGTCATAAACTGGTGATGGTGACGTTAGCTCTCCAAGATGGTGGCCATTGGCTTCCTTGGTGGGCTGTCCGGTGTGAGGGATAGAACTGGACCACTTCCTTCCCCCGTCTCAAACCCCGAACTCAGCCTAGAGCTCAGTGAGGGCATAGCCAGCAGGACTCCACAGAATCCGCAGTGCCGTTTCTCTCTGCTTGCTGGTCGCTTCTCTGCGCGCCCCACCATCTGTAGTCGCGGGGCGGGCCGCGGGGAGGGCCGCGGATCAGTCAGCCTGGATCTCCGGTCTCTCAATGTCTTCACTATCTTCTATTTTATTGGAATATAGGTTTTCAAAATAATTCCTAATTATCTTCTGTATTTCTGTAGTATCTGTTGTGATGTTACCTTTTTCATCCCGTATGTTAGTAATTTGAGTTCTCTCTCTTCTCTTCATTAGCATGGCTAAGGGTCTGTCAATCTTATTTATTTTTTTGAAGAACCAACTTTTAGTTTTGTAAATTTTTTCAATAGTTTCTTTTGTTTCAATTTTGTTGATTTCCGCTCTGATTTTAATTATTTCTTGCCTTCTGCTACATTTGCTGTTGTTTTGCTCTTCCTTTTCTAGGGCTTTGAGATGAAGTGTGAGATCCTTTATTTGTTGGTTTTTTCTTTTTTTTGAGGAATGACCTCTAGGCAATGAATTTCCCTCTTAAAACTGCTTTCATTGTGTCCCATAGATTCCGATATGTTGTGTCTGTATTTTCATTTATCTCTAAGAATTTTTTGATTTCCTCCTTGATGTCATCTGTAACCCATTGATCAATCAGTAACATATTGTTCATTTTCCAGGTGATGCAGGATTTTTCCTTCCTTCTTTTATCATTGATTTCCAGTTTCATGGTATTATCTCCACACCTTTATATTTACTAAGAGTTGCCCTATGTCATAATATATGGTCTATCTTTGAGAAGGGTCCATGTGCTGCTGAATTCTTGTTTGATTTTTTTTATAATCTCTATCTCCTGTAAAGATGCTTATTTGCTTCTTTTATCTGTTTATGTAATTCATTTTCAATGTGTTCTTTCACTGTTTGAATTTGCTGTCTCATATCCTCTTTATGGTTCCATTCCATCTGTCTAAGGTATTCCTTCAGTTCTTTATTTGACCATTTTTCTGATGTCTCTAGGTCCTTCTGAATATTTAGGCTGTCCTCCATTGTTTGTACTCCTTTTCTTCCTTGCTTTTTCATGCTGCTCATGTTACTTCTTGTCTATTTGATTGCTGAGTTACTGTTTACTCCAATAAATTTATTTGATGCTTGGGAGGAAAGGTATTAGAAAGGAAGGGAAGAAGTCACTGCTGCTGCTGGTTTCAATGAAGTTATCTTCTCCGCTGCATTCTGGTGATGTCAGTTCTCTGCCATGGTGGTATCTCATGCAAATGGTGACAGTTCATTCCCTTTGCTGGGTGACTGATGCAACGGGTGGGTCCTAACTGGCTCTCCCAAGCCCCGTCTCAATCCTGTGGCCACTGCCTATGAAGGCTCGGTTGGTATTCATTACATCATTTTCAATCTCCACTTTTCTATCTGAATAATGAAGCTGTATAAAAAGCCATCTCTCTCTTTAGAAAAGATGATAAAATTGTCTAATAAAAAAATTCTTTGAAAAGTCTCAAGAACATTAGTAACTTGTTTTATTTTTTTCCCCATTCGACATGGGGGGAATCCATTCCCAATCCATTCCTGTTACTTTTAGGCTACTATTTTGCAGACTGTAAAGTACATGTGGTACATTCTTTATATCAAACCAAACATTTATAATATTTAACTGCACAAGGGTTGTTTTTTTGTTTGTTTTGGTGCCAAGAAATGAACCCAGAGACACTTTACCACTGGTAAATATTGCCAGCATTTTTTTTTTTTGAGACAGGGTCTTGCTAAGTTGCTGAGGCTGAACTTGAACTTGAAATTCTCCTGATTGAGCCTCTGAAGTTGCTGACATTACAGGAGTATACCACCATGGTAGGTGTTTATTTTTAAATCTAAATGGGAATATTTATATTCTACATAGAAACATTTACTTGATTATATAATTTAGATAAGCATAAATAATTTTCTAAAATTCTACTAAATTACTTCCAACTTTTTATTTCTCAGCAACTAAAAATATATGAAAAATATATTTTTCTTAACTTTCTAATAAGTAATATGATATTCAAGAAGTAGTAAAGAGTTCCCTATCCACCCTAAAGTATATCTCCACCAAAAGAGGCAAATTTGAACAGAAACAAACATAACATGCAAATTGTAAAAGGCTTCTTATTATTTCTTGAGGCAAGATTTTGTGGTACTGATGGACTCCTTTTTTAACGTCAGCTTTTTTCTACTGTGACCAAAAACCTGACAAGAACAATTAGAGCATGAAAAGTTTATTTGGGGTCTTAGAATTTCAGAGGTCTCAGTACATAGAAGCTTGACTCCATTCCTTGAGGCTAGAGATGTGCCTGAACATCATGGTGGGAGAGTGTGGTGGAGGGAAATGGCTCAAGACATCACACCAGGAATGGGGGGGTTTGACAGACAGAGAGAGAGAGGGAGAGGGGGGAGAGAAAGAGAGAGAGAGAGAGAGAGAGAGAGAGAGAGAGAGAGAGAGAGAGAG
>NW_026006687.1:118213-165692 GCF_001458135.2 Marmota marmota marmota
AGAAAGAGAGAGAGAGAGAGAGAGAGAGAGAGAGAGAGAGAGAGAGATTGTGCCCACTGAAGCTTCCTTCACTAGAAAAAAATATAAACATCAAAGACATGCCCCCAGGGACCCACATCCTCCAGCCATACCTTATCTGCCTATAGTGACCACCCAAGTTCATCCCCATCAGGGAATTAGTGTACTAATTAGGTTAAACCTCTTGTCACCCAACCATTTCATCTCCAATCTTTCTTGCATTCTCTCACAATGAGCTTTTTGGGGACACCAAACATCTAAACCATAACACTGACAAAGTAAACCTATAGAATTCAGAAACCCTCTCCTTTTAGTGGGAACGTCAGCAAGTGAAAAGATCAGTTCACACCTTGATATGACAGGGGAGGATCAGCAAGATCTTCAACTGGCAGTGCATTTTGAAAAAGTGGGCAATGCTAGGACACAAAACAAGCAAGCCTGATGTTTGCAACTGCTCACAGCAGTCTACCAATTGATTATATTTTATCTTTCAAATTATTTCCTATCTATAAAGAGCAGGAATTCTATGATTCTTCAAAAGATTTCATAAAACCTAGCCCCAAGTTGGGGACTAATGAAATGGGTGAAGTAATAGAAGGAAGCAGAGGAATAAGAGGAAAGGAATTTAAAAGACTATACAACTATACACTACTACTGAAAAGAGCGTCTATAAGACCCATGTAACCAAAGGCTAAAATACTTCAGGAAACCACTGTTTATTCAGAGACTCTACAGATTCATCAAGTGGTATGTAAAGACTAGGTTATTAGAAATATCTAAGACTAAAAAATACAAATGTAGGAAATATAAACTCTGGTTAAACATTGTCATTGAGATGTACACATAGTCACACAACATATTGACAGTTAATTACTGCTAGAAGTTTTTATTAATACTTATAAAGTTCCATAAATTTTGAGGGCTCTACCCTAATCTATTTTTTTGTGTGTCAGTCCTGTTACTTTTAGGCTACTATTTTGCAGACTGTAAAGTACATATGGTATTATAGTAGAAATACCCATACTTGGATCTCATCTATGTAAAGTCAAAAATATTGGACAGAAAGCAAATTTGTGTTAGAACTACAGGAAAAGAGATATCCTCACTTGCTTTGTTTCCTTTTTCACCACAGATTTACTGATGAAGCCTTCTGCAAATCAGGCTAAAATGGATAAAAGGATTTTATTTTTGCTTTCAACTTCCTTCACTGTTTCTGATAATAAACAAAGCTTTCTGCTCCAGTGAGCAGAAAGTTCACTGTTCTTATTATGAACATTACAGAGAGTATGTTTATTTGTTAAAGTTTTATATATTTGAGAAATCCCTTTTATAGCATTAGTTATAAATTTTGTGCTAAATATGCTAGTTATTAATAATAGTAAACTAAAAGACACAAAATATATATCAAACTATAATACATATATTTTCTAATAATATTCCATTGACAAATATACAAAGGAACTTCAGAGACTTAAGCACATTTAGTGCCTACATTTTAATATCTAAACTAACTATTATCCAATAAAAAGAACCAGATATCCTCAGAAAAATGACTGATACCAGGGCATGAGCAATGGAAATACAAGGTTAATACAGAATATTTTATGGTAAAAAAATACCCTGAAATATAATATGTATAAGACAAATGACATGGGAATTAAGGTAAATGAATTCCCAATGGCCAAATGTAATATGGTATGAGCAACAAAATAAGGATGGAAATAGAGTAAAATCCATTGAGTAAAATAAAAATTTATGTTGTATCAGTATTCTCATTTAACTGTAAAAATATTTTTATTTCATCCTTGATTTCTTCTACTATCCATTCATCATTCAAATAGTGTATTATTTAGTCTCCATTTGTTACCATAGTTTGTATTTTTTATTTTATCATTGATTTCTAATTTCATTCCATTTTGGTCTGATAGAATGCAAAGTATTATCTGTTTTGTTTGTTTGTTTTTTGTATTAACTAATAGTTGCTTTGTGACATAAGATACGGTCCATTTTAGAAAAGCCATGTGCTGCTGAAAAGAAAGTATACTTGCTCATTGATGGATGAAATATCCTATATATATACATATGTTAAGTCTAAATTATTAATTGTATTATTTAGTTCTATAACTTCCTCATTTTTTTTTTTGGTTTGGAAGACATGTCCAGTAGTGAGAGGTGTGTTAAAGTCACCCAGTATGAAGGACTAATTTCAACTGCAGGTTATCATAATATTTTGTTTTTCTTTGAATAACAAATGTCCCAAAAGCAATGGATACAAATGGAAAAAATGTTTCTGTTCCATTCTAATCCATCAATTTTAAAAGGATTTTGTTGGACTTCTGGTAGTAAATTTCCATTTTTCTTATTGTCAATCAGATCTCACAAACTAACCAGGAAATATTCATGTTTACATTTCTAAGATATGAATTCAAATCTCAACCTTTCTTCTGGATGATTAAAAATTATGCTTCTAAGTCTACAAAGGCTGTCTGTGAGAATTTTTTATGTGCTTTATTTATATCATCTTCAGCAATATATTCAGTTTATCTGTATATACAAATATCCCCGTTAAAATAATATTATCCTCATATTAAGGTTAACTGGAAAGCAGGTCCTTTCTCAGTGTTAAAAATGTCATCTTCCCAGGGCTGGAGTTGCAGCTCAGTGGCAGAGCACTTGCCTAGCATGTGTGAGGCACTGGGTTCAATCCTCAGCACCATATGCAAATAAATGAAATAAAGGTATTCTGACAATCCACAACTTTAAAAAAACTCATCTTCCTCTTGAAAACATCTCCAAGTGAAAGTGTTATGAAAAGCTGTGATTGCCACTGCAAATCTTAAATAATTTTTGTATGATGAGTCATTAAAAAAAACTTTGCCACTGGATTAAAAGACCATGATAAAGTAACACTATTCCTCATTATGAAATACTATGTAGAGTTTATCTTCTGGCTCCAGTTTATGTGATCCACAGAGGAGCTCCCCTATTGATAACTGAACTCCACACAGGTGGTTAATTATTTCTGTCAACTACCCCCAGCTTCTCATTTCCAGTCAACTGGTCAACTGTGTGAGTCATTCCACATACCCATTTCCTTCATTAATCTCCATACTCTTCAGTCCTTCCTGGTACCAAAGAACACATTCACTACTGGTAACCTCTCATCTGTGGTTTCTCCTTTGGAGCCTCAAGAAAAGTGACCCTTCCTGATTTCATGATTGAAAAAGAATGGACACAATCCACCTCCTGATGTGGAGACATTTTTCTGCTTCTTTCACATTAGCAGGGTCTTCCTGCAACATTCACTGAAACAGGAATGCATGGTAATTCTTATCAGTTGCCTACAATCATTTCAGCTAGTTCTATTGTGATAAGTAGTTTCCCCAAAGGACAGTGGCATTGTCTTTCACTCTTAAGGAAAACACTGAAGAGTCTTCTAAATTTTATTACAGAAACATTGCAAGTCATGTCACACTCCAACTTCATTTTCTAAATGTTTCTTCTTAAATGTCTCACTAAGCTGGGCATGGTGTCACACACCTGTAATCCTAATGCCTTGGGAGGCTGAGGCAGGAGAACGCCAGGTTCAAGCCACCCTAACCAAAAGTGAGACACTACGCAACTCAGTGAGACCCTGTCTCTAAATAAAATACAAAAAAATAAAAACAAAAAATATGGCTGGGGATGTGACTCAGTGTCTGAGTTCCTCTGGGTTCATTAGTTCATATCTTGAGCACAATAACTTTATAATTAACTATAACAAGCTTATAAATACCTTCTGGATAGACTTGAATATTTTAGGCCATTTTTACATCATATCTTACCCCTGTCACAGTTATGACCTCATAGTATAGATGGCAAAGAGTATGTGTCACAAGAGAAGAAACATCTGCTCTTTTCTCTATTGATCTGTGTTTTCACTACTAGCATAACCTTCAACTTGTGTCTCCACAGAATCTCTTTAAACCACTTGTCCACTTTTTGAGCAAATCCAGTGAACCTAAATGTTTAAAATGATAAAAATTATCATGTTTCACTTTATCTACTCTGCCTGTTACTATTCTGAGCACTTCACATTTATAGTCATGATTCATTTAAGACTTGGATGGAATAGATAACTACTAAGCTAATATTTCATTGACATATGCTAAGATTAAATAAGTTCTGATTGTGGAACTCCTGCAACCAGGAGAACAGTCCTCAACAAACATGCTGAGACACTTTGTTGTGATGTAGTTAAAAGAATGGCATCAGCAATCCTCACCTGATTCTTGGCTACTGTGTGATCTGGGTGGAGTAAATCAGCAAAATTCTCTGAACTTGAGATTCTTCCTTATGATATAAATAACAAGGAAAAGATGACATGTGCAATACCTAACACTCTCTGATATACCATGTGCCTGTAAAGAGTGAGAGTGATATTATCATTAAATTAGAAATGCTAGATTAAAGCATAGCAGCTAAAATAGGAAATTATGATAGGGGTCACACAACAGAGAAATGAAGCAGAGTATGATACAGTAAGGCATTACAGTCTTCTTAGGTACAAGCTTCTCAGAGTGTCAGGTCTGAATTCACATCTTATAAGGGTTAAAATCACCTTCTCACTAATTAAACTCTATATTTGTATTACAATGAATCATCTTATTAGGCAGAACAGATACACATTGATATACTGGAACTCACAAGCCCAAATAAGACTTAATGCCACCAAAGGCTCCTGTTGTTAGGTTACTTGATCTTCAATGCCCAGCTTCCTCAAGAGAAAACAAACACAAAGGGTAAAGTCACTCCTGAAATTCCTTTTAGTGTTCATTCTGCCATGTTAACAAGAGATCTGCTTCTGCAGATTTTAATGCCATAAATACAATTTAAATTTTGAAACTAAAATCCACACAAAAAAGTCAAAGCATGAGGAAAAAGATGCTTATCACACAAAAGAAAGCTCAAGTAATCATTTAAATGTCAACGACAGAAACTGCAACCAGAACAATGTCAAGTGATTATTCTTCATTTCCATTAATTTAAACAAGAAATCAATTTAAATAAAAATTTTAGATATACCTAATTGCAATGTGCCATGTAGAAATATTAAACAACAGAAGAGTTCATAGATTCTTCATATATAGTGTTTTGAAAAAAGGTCAGTTATTATTACTCATTAAGTCACTGACTAAGGATTAGAATAAGAAAACAAATTCATGTAACATAAATTCATGCCATGTGTTTGACAGACACATGAATCACTTCTAGTTGAAGCATGGTAAACTTTAAAGTTTGTAACTGGATACAAGACTTCATTGGATTAATTTTTAGTGTGGTAAACAGATAGTCACAGAATTATTAAAATGGTATTTAATCCTATCAGCTACTGTATGATTGTCCTATCCTAGTCAATATTCTAATTCTCTCTTCACAGTTTGTAAGTCACAATTTTCCTTTCTATATACATGCTCTTTTGCTTATTAGTGCAGAATTAGTAAAACTAAGTGAAGAGAAACATTTCTCACTTACTGTTAATATTTTCTTTGGTAGTCTGTGGTCAAACTTTGAAGTCTAAGCCTTAACTAATATCTTCCAGGTCCTCAGTTTTACTAATGTGTCATATATTCAAAAGAACATACATAAATAAATATATATTTTGAATACAATGAACACAAATGATTCCATCAACCAGACTGAAAAACACCACACCTAAGTACTTATGGGGGTCCCTGCATCCTCCACGTCATTGTCCCCATTTATCTTTTTACTTTTACCACAAACTTATGCAGACCTATACATTGTTTAAAAGCTCTGTGAGGATCTTCCTGGCCAGTGCCTTATTTCCTTCAAGGGCAAAAACAAGGGCAGTGCTGCTAAAAACTTGACTTGGCCAGGCTCAGTGGTGCATGCCTGTATCCCCACAGGCTCAAGAAGCTGAGACAGAAGGGCTGTAAGCTCAAGGCCAGAATCAGCAACTTATTAAGGCTCTAAACAACTTAGCAAGAAGTTGTCTCAAAAGAAAAAATAAGAAATGCTAGGGATGTGGCTCAGCAATTCAGAGCCCCTGGGTTCAGTTTCCAGTAGAAAAAAAAAGAAAAAGAAAAAAGAAAAGAAAAGAAATCCTGACTCAGACATGTAGAGAACTTGAACCTACTGTTTATAAAAGAATCACATTGTACTCAGAAATAATTCTATTTAAATCAGGCCCATTAGGTGCTGAGAAGGAATTACAATAGAGCCATCTCTATTCCTCCCATAGAGTTCATTCAAGATTCTTCCTAAACAAAAATGTTTTACCCATCACGTAGATTTTCAAAAAAATTAAAACATGGCAGTGGGGGCCAGAATCATCATCCTTTCTGAAATGCCCCCTTGGGTGAGAGGCACTTCTTGGATTTGGCCTTGTGAGTATATCTGCAAGCACCAGCCACATACAGAACCCTCCATCCTCCAGATGCACTTGAATTAGGACTGAGCTTCTCTAAAAAATGAGAAAATAGCTGTCATGTATAACAAATTAAAATAAATAAATGTTTAAAAAATGAGAAAGTCTCTACACTCATTGTAACGGCAGAGACTATCATAATTTATATTATTGGCAGGAAAAAGAAAAATGTTTACATATATATTTAACATCATGAATTCACAAGGTTTTCAGGTAATGTAAGGACAACTTTAAAAAAAATAAAATTAAAAAGGACAACTTACAGCCATTTTTATATGAATAAACAAAAGAGAATTTTTAAGTTATTAATATATTATATCCTTTGGAACTTTAATATAGTGAGTTTCATATGACTTTGGGGTAGAGATTCTCACTATAGCTTCTAAATTTTGTACTATGTAAACACACCATCCATTCAAAAATGCATTCAAAACTCTCATATCTTATGTAAATCAATTTGATAAAGATTATGAACATAAGAAAAATCACAAAAGTACTAGAAGAGAATATTGATGTTCTTATAATTACAGGATAGAAAAGGCCTTTCTGAGGGTAAATATAAAAAGAAAACTCAATAGATTTTACTAAACACATTTTTAAATTTTCAATATAGAAAAAAACACTAACCTAAGAAATATGTTAACAAGGAGGCTGGAAATACCTATGATGGTGTGTCTACATGAGTATGCACATAAATGAGAGTTACATACCAAGGAAGACAAATGCTGCAATAGAAAAATGGGAGAGGGATCTGAACTGGGAATTCAGAGCAACACAGTAATTGTGAGAAGAGGCCTGCCTCACAGGAAATCAGAGAATTCTGAGTCCTCCAAATACAGACTTCACTTGGCAGATTACTAGCTTTTTCTTGATGTGAAGCCAAATGAAGATAAGGGTGTGTAAAAAATGAATGCCCAGAAGAAACACACGACCATGAGCTGCCCTGGAAGGCAATGTGCAGGAAGTGCCAAAATCTCTGCAAGTATATGCCTTTACCTAGAAATTCCATCTGTGGGGATTTAAGGACATCCTTAGTGGTGTCCAGAGATAACTCAAACATGCATGTTTGCTCTAATATTGTTTTATGATAATAAAAAAGAAAAACAGATGCAAAAAGAACAGTGTTGATTTTAACTAAAGGCACTCTGGCTTCAGGTTGCAGGAGGGACCAGTGTAAACACAATAGAGCTCTTAACCTCTTAACCCCTTTCATAGTTTCTCTCATATGGCTGCACCTTTTTCTTTTGGTACTGGGATTGAACTCAAGGGCACTCAACTACTGAGCCATATCCCCAGCACTATTTTTTTTTTTAAGAGAGAGGATCTCGCTGAGTTGCTTTGGGCTTTGACATTGCTGAGGCTGGGTTTGAATTCACAATCTTCCTGTCTTTTTCAGCCTCCCCCCCAAAAATATCTTTGTAGCTTTTTAAATTGTATGTGGACACAACATCTTTATTTGTTTTTATGTGGTGCTGATGATAAAAACCCAATGCTTCACACATGCTAGGCAAGCGCTCAAACCCTGAGCTACAACTCCAGCCCCTTTTTGTTGCTATAATAGTAAGTCATACAGGTATGCTTCCTATCATACAAAGAAGTTATGTTGGGTTGTTAATTTGATGGAAAAGGGAAGTCAAATATATGTTTCCTTTTTTTGTGTGTATTTATTGATACTGGTGATTGAACCCAGAGCACTTTATATTAAGTCACATCCCTAGCCCTTCTTTTTGGTTTTGAGACAGGCTCTCACTTGCTTAAGGTCTTGCTAAGTTGCTGAGGATGGCCTTGAATTTTCTATCCTCATGCCTCAACCTCCTATAAGTTACTGGAATACAGGCATGGGCTACTGTGCCCAGCTAAAAGTTTCTAATTTACAACTCAGTGTTTACTCATTTGACAACAGATCAACTTACAAATCAGTAAAACAACAGAAGAGCTTTTGAGAAGAAAGTTCACAACTGGTTATTTTTAAAGATACATTACCAATAATCATATCAATAAATTTCATAAATAGAGCAAAATGCATTTTGCAATAATATGTTTATCATATTAAGATTACAATTACATTATGCCTTAATCAAACTACTTAAGCAAGGGTTTGTAGTTCAAAGAACACAGCTTCAAAGAAGTTGATGACATTAGCAGATTATACCACAGCTATTTTCTTCGGGGTGGCAGACCTGGTAAGATGATGCTAGTGCATTCTGTCTCTCAACAGACCTTGTAATCATTAGACTGCTGCTGTTGTCTACCATCAAGAAAATATGAAATTCAAAAAACTGGCCTGTTTCATCAACTTCACTATGAAGAAATTGGTGCTGCTTAAAAGGACCAGGAGAAAAGTCCTAAAAAAGGAAATTCCTTGCTGTAACAAGAGGCTATGTTTGGAAAATGGGGCTATCTAAATGAACACATCAACTACATGAAAACTGTGTGATTATACAGATTGCAAATTATTCTATATTGTGAATGGTAACAATTTCTACCACCCATACTAGGGAGTTCCTGACATATGCTCACCACAACTTTGTCTTCACTTACTTGAAAATAGCGTGCTGCAAACAATACTTAAAACCTTTGTGAAAACATAAGAAACTTAGTATTATCATATAAAATATTTTCGATCCTGAGTTTGACAAATCTGAGAGGTCTGCATTCAAGCCAGGAGGGTGATGTATCAAGAAGAGAAGGACAAGAGTGTTTTCTGTTCTCCAAGTATAATATTGAGATTATGTGTGCTCAAAGCCAATAATGATTAAATGTGTTGGTAATTTACAGCACCTGGCACTTCATAGAGCACTGAGTCCAGCACTACTCAAGGCTCTGCGTTCACAGTTCCCCAAATGTTTATGGCCAGCCTGCTTCTTTCCCTAGGGAAATGAAAGAGCATTTCCAGTGAATTCCACCAGTACCAGGGCTGCTCCCTACCATGTGCCAGAAACTCAGCTCTTCCACTTTACTTCTGTTATGACAAGATAGCCATGTGTGGATCTGTCTGGCAAGACACTGAAAAGATTTGCCCAGTGTCACCAAGACACACCAAGAAAGGGCCTGCAACCTTTCCTGGTCTGCCTGTGTACCTGATGTGCCACAACTCACCTCATCCAATGGACAATTCTAAGCTGTGGCCCTTCCTCTCCCAGCCCAAGGTTTTCCCTCTCTGCCATTGGGGCTGCCATTGGGGCCTCACCCACAATCCTCGATGCCCCTGACCCTGACCACTATGTCACCTTCCCTGGAGAAGAAGCCAGCACCTCACCACCTCTTGTGAGCCCAGAGAGCCAGACCAAAGCACATGCACAGGGAGCACAGCCAAGTGCAAACCTCCATGCCTTGAGCAGCAGGTAGAGGGGCCTTGCACAACCACCCGATGTGCTATGTAAGGCAGTGGCAGGGCCATAAAAGCTTGGCCTGCAGCCCTGTTGGGGAGCCATCCTGGAAGCCTGCCACACTGTTCCTCTGTTCTCAAGCAGAGCCCAACAAGGCCTCATTGGATCTGCACTGCCTGTTTCTTCAAGTTCCTACTGCAGAGGAGCCCTTGATGATGGGTAGCATCACTGGGTTATCAACATTTTTGGAAAACAGCATGGAAACTCAGCACATGCTAAAGTATTTACTTCACTGAGAACTAAGAAAGGTCAAGGTATCCTTTTAAGCATCCACTAATGCCCTCCCATCATAACTGTCTGTATCTGATGATGAACTGTTGGAGCACTGGTGGCATGCTTTGCCAAACAGAGCTGAGGGTTTATTTTTGTCTAGGGCATAGCCAGAAAGCAACTAATATTAACCAGAAAACATGCAGAGTCACTGAAGGGCTCTGACAGAGAAGACCTTCACTAAGTACTTCAATGACAGGGTATTGTTTTGTCCTGTCTCACTTAAAAATATTTTAAAATACTTTTTATAGTTGTAGATGGACACAATACCTTTATTTTATTTATTTTTATGTGGTGCTGAGGATCGAACCCAATGCCTCTCATGTGCTAAGTGAGGGTTCTAACACTGAGCCAAAATCCTAGCCCCTTGTATCATTTCTAAATCTAAAAAAAAATCAGAAAACTGCCTAAGTTATGCATACCTACTTATCACCTGGGCCACAAAAGGGTACAGTGTGCTTTGCAGAGAGCCATAGTAACAGAATAAAAAATGCACTAGGTTAGAAGGCTGTAACATTGACCAAAGGGGGAAAACATCAGCAAAATTAATCAGATTCTCAAATACAGAGGGCATTGCTAACTACCACCCCCAAACAAGGAGGACCCCTTTTTGTTTTAAATTGTTAGGATAGAAATTCCCCACTGAAGGTTGAACCTGCTTATCCTTCTATCATCTGATTTTCTGAAAATCTTTAGTAAGCTTCCCTTCTTAGCTCTCCCATGTCAAATTCAAGGTAAATGCAGCACCTAAGTAATATCATGTGACTTGTACAAATTCAAACACATGTTAAGTAGAACTCTGGCCTCCAATCTGGGTTTTCTAAAGTCACGTTCAGCATTTTTGTGTTTCCCATGGTGCAGGAATGTCCCATGGGTCTCAAGAATGACTAAACCATAGAGGGTCATGGGAGGATTAGATGAACTCGAGATAGGGGAAAGGAGAAAAGGGGAGGGAGGGGAAGGAAGGGGGCATGGGGTAGAAAAGGCAGTGGGATGAGATGGACTTCATTACTCTCAGTATATGTATGAAGACACGAATGGTGTGACTCTGCTTTGTGTACAACCAGAAATATGAAAAATCATACTCTATAGTGTAATATGAATTATAGTACATTCTGCTGTCATATATAACAAATTAAAATTTTAAACAATGGGGGAAAAAGAATGACTCCATCATACACTTCAACTTGAGAAATTTTAAGATGATGTGTGCCATCTTAGTAAAGGGAATTATTCTCTGAACATCATTCCAGGTTCAACCTTCAGTGGGGACTTTACATCCTAGCAATTTAAAATGCATTCTGAATTTGTCAGCAGCACTGGCATCCATCATCCTTAGAGCCACTCAAACCAACTCATTTGGTTCAGCATATGACCACACCAGGTATGCTCTCAAAGTGTCTCCCAAAAAGCCCCCGGAAGGGCACTACACACCCACAACCTACAATGAAACCTCAGCAGAATATGTCAAAGTTCAAAGGCTTGTAACTGATCTCCCAGGGACATGATCCCTAGATCTAGTCCCTGCTCTTTCTTGACTGTGAACTAGTAGAGGTGGGAGAAGCATCATAGAGGCCTCAGAAAACCCTCTATGATGCAGAAACCCAGCACTGCAAAAAGGTTGGAGCAGCTCTGAGAGTCTTCTGTTGTAGAGTTTTGGGAGCAGTTTACTTTTCAAAGACCCCAGCTGCCAATCTTAGTGTGCATCATTCCTTCCCCTTTTCATTAATATCACCTTGAAATTTCACTCTGTGCATCATTCCTTCCACCTTTTTTATTAATATCACCTTGAAATTTCACTCTGTATTCAGGAGGGATCAGCCTCACTGCTATCTCTTTCCTTCCTCTCTAAAGACACCATCAGGAGCCACATCAGGGAGAAGACACTCCTGTCAATGTAACTCTTCATTCTAAAAGGGAAATAAATAGAAAGAAAAAGAAAAGTCTAAGCATTTTAAGAACTTAGACCAAGATCAACTCAATTTATCATTTAGATCCAAACCTATATAGACCTACAAAGTGAAAAATTCTAATCACACTGCAGCAATCATAATGTAGACCAATAGAAGAAACACTGGGCATGTTCACATACTCAGAGAACAGCTTCACAAAGGTATACACAACACAGAAGATGAAGATCAACTTTTAAAATATTTTTTCCTTTTAAATAGGAAAAATTAATGCTGTTCTGTTATATTGCTGCAGTTGTACCAGCTTCTTAGAGCAATACAAGCACAGAGAAAACAGAATAAAGTCAATGGAGCCAAGGTTAGGGACTGGGATCCTGAGAGGAGGATCTGGAAATTTTGAAAAAAAAGAAAACTATGTACTTCAGTTACATCATACATCTAAAACCTACACCAATGATTACTTGTCTTAGTTGGTTTTGTTTTTCGTGGCCCCAAACCTCACTGTTAATCTGACAAAATTCTCATTCTCTCTCTCTCTCTCTCTCTCTCTCTCTCTCTCTCTCTCTCTCTCTCTCTCATAAACAACCACAAAAAATCAAAAAAATCTTTACAGACTGCTAGCAAATGGTCAGAACTCCTGCATGACCTGCTCTGAAGCTCAGGCACTGCGACTCTGCACTTTTCTGTGGCAACACCAAGCACAATAACTGCCTCCAGGTGGTGGGAGTGCTGATGAATGTATGTCCGTTGTCAAGTGACAGATGAATGATTATCACAACAAATAATCTGATTTGCTCAATCTGATTGGCTCAGAAAATGGTGCAACTTTTCTTGAAGAACACATTATTCCTATGTATGTGAAGGACCATTGTCATATGAAAAAACCATAACATTTTAAAAGGAGCCAATCACTTAACTTCCACTTTCAGAGGAAAATTCTTCGTATGGGTACCAGAATACTCTTTTAAAACTAAGAACTTCAAAGATTAAGTTATCATTAATATTTAAAAACAGCTACATTGCCTCAAACTTATTCCTATTAGTGTGAATCCAGTAAAAACACTTTTAAACTATTGATCCTAAGTTTTAGAGTATGCGAAGCTGAGTCTAACACTTACCTTTAACTTACTTTTGTGTAGGTAGTGTGTGATGTAAGTGACAGATGATGATTTTAACTTTTGTAGAAATTATGATTCAGCATTAACACAACAGAGCATGTACCTACCCTGTTCCTGCACTTGGTTGTGGAAAAACTTAAAGATAACCTCCTGCCTTCTCTCTAAATATTTGAGTCCAGAAGTCAGCCTCTTTAATTTTTCACTGCTTTTCTTTATAAACCAATCATCTCTCTCTCTTTTGTATTTTTATGTCTGCAAAGGAGCATCACATTAGTTTTACTCTTTCTTCTTCTCCCACATAGAAAATAGGACTCTAATGACATATGTGTTCCTACGCATTTTTGACTAATGCTTTGTTTCTTTTTTCTTTTGTATTCTTGATTTTTCCAAATGAATTCACCTATTTCCATAAATGATATTTTATATTTTTGCGTGTGTTCATCATGTATGTTTTAATGTCTAGAGCAAAAAAATATAATCACTACTAAAATTAAACTGTTTATACTGTTTATATTTAATCTCTGATGATCTTGTGCATTGTTAAACTTATAGTCCATTATTCTAGCTTATACAATAAGGATTCTCATAAAGATTGGAAGAAAGAAAAAAGAATGCATGCATGCAAGCATCAGTTTTGCCTTGTTCTTCTCCTCTGATCCACCTCCATAGCATGTGAGTTGAGCCCCTTAATCTCCTGTAAGTGCACATTTCCCCCAGTGACTCTCACTCAAACCTAAGATAACAGATACTATTATGTAACCTGAAGACCTATACCCAGGGCCTCTCCTTAGCATTCCTGTCAACATCAACTATTTCTTTGACCCTTTCTCTAGATATCACAAACCTAATACCTCAAAACAGAATTCTCCATAATTAGTCTTTCATACCCCATGCTGGATCCACCTGTTACACTCATCTCACAATGAGGTTCAATTCTTCTTCAATGAAGAACTTCAAATTCTTCTTTCCCCCTCACCTGTCAAATCCAGTGACAAAAACTCTGAATCCAACTACTTCTATTGCCTCTACCAGAATCCTAATTTAAGTTTCTACAAACTCCTGTTTCTCCAGTCCCCTCTCATGCCACAATAGAAAAATCATTTAGAAACATAAATCAGGTCATATAATGTTCTTCCTTACAATCACCCAATGACACTCACTGAACTTAAGCAACAAACTTCTTATCCTAGTATCCAAGCCCTTAATGACCAGCTCCTATCTCTTCTTGTACCACTTGTTGTAGCGCCCCCTTGCCCGCAAGGAAGACGCAACACTCAGGAATCTTCTTTCAGCAGTTTATTCAGGCCCCTGACAGTTCTTCTCCTCAGTTCTCTTTCTCTTCAGTTCTCCCTCTCGGATGCCCCTCCCAGCCTTAATAAAGCATCTCAAGCCCCAATGCAAAGCAGCCACGTGGAGCTTTCTCATAGAGTGATGAAAAGTCATGTGCCAACTCTCCCAAACAAGGAGTTGTTTATCACAGACCACAGCAGAGCCAGCGCCATCTTGTAATGGCGACCATAATTTGCATAAACGGCAGAAACGGCTCACCACAACTTGTCCCTTCACCCATTGGACTCTGACCAGTCTGGCTGCACTATGTCCTTTGAACAGTCCTCATTCAATTTCAACTTCCACTCTCTTCCAGTCTCTCCACTCTCCATTCTATGACCATAAAATGTCTATCCTCTGAACACACAGTGAAAGGTACCTTGTGGCTATTCAGAAATCAGAGAGGCCTTCCACCACACCATTCAGTTGGGCTACCCTACCACTTCCAGGACCTTGTTTGTTGTAGTTTTCTCCATGGTACTGACCACTCATTGTGATTTTGATTTTGATTGATTTTTTTTGTCTCCACCCACTACAAAGAAATATGAATCATGAGATGTTAAGTCTTTTTCCATCACTGTTCTTTCTCCATGACTTTGGACAATGCTGAGCACACAGTCAACACTCAATAATTGAATGATCTTCATTTAATGGATGAATATAGAGATTTTGTTTTAAACACAAGCTTAACTTTGAATTTTATGGCAATGTTTTCCTATGGTTTATACGAAGTTATTACATTATATAATATATGTAGTAGAAATACATATAGTTTAACTATATATGTAATACATGGGAAGCCTTAATCTATAACCAATCATTAGTTTAGGTGACAACCTACCACTTGCGACAGCATTTGAAGTCAGGGGCAATCTTAACACTTTCTGTTTCAGGTTCTTAAGAGATAACCCTAATTATGTATATCAAACAAAAGGAAAAGTTTCATAGCTTCAGAACTTCCTAGATTATTACTTCTTATTTTTAAAATATTCTGGCTGCCAATCAAGCATCGTTTTCCATAGTGGGTTTCTAATGAAGTATCTCAGAAATACAAAACATACAAAAACTCTAAGACAACAATGTTCTAAGACCCAGGTAAAAAGTAAATCATTGCATAGAGAGTTGAACTCAACTATGCATCCAGAACTGATTTCATTCTGCCTAGTCTCCAAAATTATGAGTAACCATTCTGTGGAGTGGTGTAGTGTTATCACTGGTGGGAACTGATTCAGAATTTTGATACATGTACATTCTAATGGCTTACATAGAATTATTTTGAATATTTAATATTATATAAATGGTATAATGCTATGTACCTCCATCTGCAATTTGATTTATTTTTGCATACAAGTCAGTTCCTGAAGTTGACTGTCACTGACATATGTACTCATGATTTTACCAAATGCAGTGCATTACTTGACTTTACTGTAATTTAATTAGCAATCTATCTACTGCTGAAAATTTAGGGATCTTTGCTGATTTTCTCATTTTTGTTTCAAGTGGAATTCATTTTTTAATTAATTGTAGGTTCACAGCAAAACTGAACAGAAGGAAAAGACTTCTCATTGACTTCCTGCCTCCACTATATGCAGCATCCTAGTATCAACACCTCTCTCATTTGTTATAGCCAACAAACCTATGTTTGAACCTGAGTCAAAGCATCAGTGCATGTTTGAAATATGAGAAAGAATCATTTCTACATAATCTATAAATCATAACTGAAAACACAGCTCCATTCTGGCTCAATGTTTTAATCCACTCCCTCCCCCCAAAACACCAGAAATTCTTATAACTCTTCTGATTAATCAGAATGCAGTTTAAATATGAAATTGTTAATTCTTCATAGACTAGTTATTTAAACATCTCTGGGGTATTTTCCTTAACCCAGAACCATCACCCATTTTGTCTTCCTATTAAAATATTACCAATAAATAATGAATTATATAACTAAAACTCAAAGACAGTGAGAAATTTATCTTCTTTTTGAACTTCATTGGACTTCCTTCTGCAAAAGTAAAATCATCTGAAAGCTAAAATGAATAAAGATAATAGCAGTGCTAATATTTTTTTTCCTAGACTTGTACTTTGTTTTGTTAATTTTAGTGGACACACATTGAGAAACAAGTATCTAATGTTTAATGTTTTGTACACTTTGTCTTTTAAGTCAGATAGTAAAATTCTAGATGATGTAAAACAGACTTTTATTTATTTATTAGGGTGTTGTGGATTTTACTCGGCCACTGAGCCACATTCCCAGCCCTATTTTGTATTTTTTTAAATTTAGATACAGGGTCCCTTATATCAACAGAGCTTTCCCTCTTTATTTTAGGAGAAGAAGAGCAAGGAAAATCTAGATTCTTCCCTCCATTCTATCAAATATAGATTGTGTCATTTTTGTAAGGCTACTTAGCATTTGAGAATATTAATACTTTTATTTGCAAACTGGAAAACATAGTGCCCAACAGGATGTTAAATGAGTTAAATGTTACTATTTAAAATATCTAGCTGTTAACAAAGACATACTCATGTTTCTTACCACATTAATAATGATGGCCACACAGAGTGATGAATAAGACAATACAGATACTTAACATACATCAGAAACTAAAAAGTGAAAAGATTTTCCACCAGGAGCCCCACCATTCATGATCTCATGGCAAAGACTGGGAAAAATTCCCTTTGCTTCCAGCAGGAGGACATGGAAAGCAGCCATTTTGAAAATGGATAGAGCATCCTGCTCTTATTAACAAGGTCGTCCTTCAGAAGAAACTATTTATGATACTTTAACCTACAAAAACATTTCTAGAACCCAGTCACCTGAGAAAATGGAAACACCATACTACAGCCCAGCCTAGACTTTCTGTCATTCCTAAGAGTGAGAGGAAAGAAATACACTTGCAAAGGTCACAGCCCTGTACCAGAAGTCTCAGATATGGTAGGAGTGTGGAACTGTCTTGAGTGTGACTTTAAACTAACCATAACTCAAATGATAAGGGATCTAGTAAAAACATGTAGATAAATTGCAAAAACAGACAATATGAGCAGACAGATCGAAATCTAAGGAATAATAAAGCAGGCATACTAGAAATAAAAAACATTCTAACAAAATCAAACACTATCTTTGATGGCTCAGGAGTAGACTAGAGACGGCTGAGTGAGCTTGAACAGAATGTCAATATAATATTCCAAAACAGAATGAAAGAGAAAAAAAGAGTGGAAAAGTGGAAAAAAATCTGAGAGTTGTAGAACAAATAAAAAGGTATCACTACTGCTTGTAATAGAAATAACATAAGAAGAAAAAAGGAAAAAGAAGACAAAAGAAATATTTTAAGGAAAAAATGGCTAAGTTTCTCAAGATTAATAACAGAAATCAAACCATAGAACCAGGGGGCTCAATTAACACTACACAGTATATAATTTTATACTCCAACTACAGAATTATATATACTACAACTACAGAAATTCAAAGACAAAGACTAAAAGATCACTAATAATTAATCTCTAATCTCTAGTCAGGTTGACATAAAGAGAAAGAGAGATGAGAAAGAGAGAGATGAGAGGTCAGGTGGTACTAATATCAGAAGTGAAAGTTACCAACATAAAGCATAAAGTTCCCATACATATTACATGTATCAAAAAGGGATATAAGAAACAAATCTATGTACAAAAATTTGATAACTTAGGTAAAATGAACCAATTGTGTAAAGACATAATATTCCAAAATCTCACAAGAAAAAAATTGTATAGGCCTGTGTGGACAAGTGCATAAAGTACTGTATATATGGCATACATTAAGGGCATCTGAGTGGCAGGCCAGTCCCCTCATGCTAAGAGTGTGAGCAGCAGGCCACTTACCCTGTAGGCACAGCCCTGGGCTGGAGGTCATATGTTGCAGTCCCTGTACTTGCTCCAAGGACCATTCCTCAATTGGTCACTGTAAGGACAGTTAGCAGACATTGCATTGGTGGCTGCCTGTAATCTGCTTAGCTACTTCCTGAGTATATATAGATGGTAACTGTGCAATAATATCAGACCTGCTTCCTGCTTGGTCTCTGGAGGACTTGATTAGTGACTCCACAGTCACACTCTCCTCTTCCCTGTTCCATGGACCTCCTCACTGGATGAGAGATATCCCATTCATAGGCCTATATATCTACTAAAAATCGAAATAATTATTTATCTCTTACCAAAAGAGAAAATTCCAGGCTTATATCTGTTCATTCATAAATTCTACCATCATTTCACAAAGAAATTTTATTATCTATGATCTTTCTTAGAGGTATAGAGGAAATCTATGTTAACTCATTCTACGTGGCTGATATTGCACTAATACCAAAACCAAATAAGCTGTTATGAAAAACTACAGAGCTTTATCTTTCGTGAAACATAAATTCAAAAATCACTAACAAAATTTTACCAAATTCACAAAAATTTCTATATTTAATCACTACAAAAAGAAATACCACACCAGGACTAAGTAGACTTTATTCTATATATAAAAGTCTGGTTTAATATTTAAAAATCAATTAATGTGATCATATCAATAGATATGAAAAAGCATTTGACAAAATCCAAAACCTTTTTATGAAAAAGTGCTTCATCAACAGAGCAGGGAGGAAGAGCATGAGAAGAAGATTAACATTAAACAGGGACGAGAGGTGGGAGGGAAAGGGAGAGAGAAGGGAAATTGCATGGAAATGGAAGGAGACCCCCATTGTTATACAAAATTACATATAAGAGGAAGTGAGGGAAAAGGAAAGAAAAAAAACAAGGGAGAGAAATGAACTACAATAGATGGGGTAGAGAGAGAAGATGGGAGGGGAGGGGAGGGGGGATAGTAGAGGATAGGAAAGGCAGCAGAATACAACAGACACTAGTATGGCAGTATGTAAAAACGGGGATGTATAACCGATGTGATTCTGCAATCTGTATACGGGGTAAAAATGGGAGTTCATAACCCACTTGAATCAAATGTATGAAATATAATATGTCAAGAGCTATGTAATGTTTTGAACAACTAATAATAAAAAAAGAAAAAGTGCTTCATCAAATTAGAAGTTAATTAGAAACTTACTTAACTTGATAATACACACACACACACACACACACACACACAGCCTTTAACTGACATTGTATTAAATGGTGAGAAACTAGAAGCTTCCTGCTAGGCTCAAGTGCAAGGCAAATAAATACGAGACCTATCATCACTTTCTTCAATATCATTCTAGGAAGTCCTAGGTAGGTAATGCACTGAGAAAAGAAACAAGGAAATACACACAGAGAATAGTAAAATAAAAATAAAACTTGTCTTTGTTCACAGATTATAGGATGTCCTTGGAGAAAGTCCCCAGAAATTGTCCCAAAACCTCTGGAACTGAAAAACTATTATAGATAAGTTGCAGGATATAGGTCACATAAGGAACACAAGTCAATGACATACCCTATATACCCTCAATGAACAAGTGGAATTTGAAATTTAAAACACAATAGCATGCTACATGCGGTGGCACACAACTGTTATCACAGCTGCTCAGGAGACCGAGGCAGGGGACTCTCAAGTTCAAAGCCAGCCTCAGCAATTTAGTGAGACTCTGTCTCAAAATAAAACATAAAAAGGGCTCAAGATGTGTCTCAGTGGTTAAGTGCCTAAGGTTCAATTTCCCCCCACCCCACCAAAAGGCAACAGCATTTACACTAGCATCTCTAGAACTGAAATACCTTTGTTTAAATCAAATGAAATATGGTCAATATGAGAAAAGAAATACAACTTTGTTAAATTTTTTAAAAAACAAAAAGATATTCATGTTTTATAGAGAAAAACTCAGAATTGTTAAGATGTTTTCCCAATTTGATCTACAGATTCAATGCAATCCCAAACAAGACTTCAAAACTTTTATCTATGAATATGAACAATTATTATTTGTCAACTAAGTTTTAATTAATATTATTATTATATTTTTAAATATAAGTTGAACTGTGCTATTGACAAGCTGGTTCTAAAATTTACATAGAAAAGCAAAGACACTAACTTTCCCACATAATATTGGAAAAGAAGAAAAGAGACAAGAAATGAGCACCATCAAACTTTAAGATTTATAAAGATACAGGTATTAAGATAGTACAACATTTTCTGAAGAAAAGACAATGCAGCCAAAGGATGACCCAGAGGTAAATTCACAGTGACACAGCTATTCTTAACAAAGGAGAGATAATCTTCAATGCAGAAAGGACGGTCTCTTTTATAAATGGTATTGGAAAAACTGAACATCAACATGTAAATTAAAACAAATATTCTAGACACATCTCACAAAAATTAACTAAAAAGACAACACACGCATAAATATAAACCCCAAAGGATAAAAAACTTTCTAGATAAAATGGGACAAAATCTAAATGCCCTTAGGTTTGATGATGTTGTAGATACAAACACTAAAGGCAAAATTCATGAAAGAGAAAATTCTCTTAAGTTGGAATTAATTAAAATCAAAAGCTTCTGCCCTGTAAAAGATAATATTATCAGAAAAAGAAGACAAGCCAGAAAACTATTTGCAAAACATTTCTCACAAAAGATTCATTCAAATTATTCCAAGAACCTTAAATCTCAACAATAATAAATGAACAATAGTTTTTTTTTAAATGGGTATATCTAAACAGATACCACACAAGATGTGATATATAGTAAAAATACAAAAAGGTGCTCAAATTCAAATTTATTAGGAAATAGGAAATTAAAACAATAATAAGATACCACTGAATACATATTAGAAATGTGAAAGTCCAATACTGAGGAGGCCAAATGCTGGAAAGGCAGAGATGGAACTCTCATTCATTGTGGTCAGAGACAAAAAATAGTGAAAAACACTATGGAAGGCAGTTTGACATTTCTTAAAAAATTAATTGTGCACTAATCATAGAGTCCTGAATCACCCTCCTTGTTATATGGCCAAATTAGTTTACATAAAAACCTGCACAAAAATGTTTATAGCAGCTTAATCTATTATTGCCAAAACTTGGAATCAACCATTATGTCCCAATTTGTGAGTAGATAAACAAATCAGTGCATTTATGAGATATAGTATTATTCAGCTGTTAAAATAAATGAGCTTTGAAGCCCATGAGAAAATGTGGAAAAACCCTAAATGCATATTTAAGGTGAATGATGCTAATCTGAAAAGAATGCAGGTGATTCCAACTCCATGACACTCTGCAAAATGCAGAACTATGAAGGCAATAAAAAAATCAGTAGTTTCCTGAAGTTAGAGGGAAGGGAGGGATAAATAGGCAGAGCACAGAGAATTTTTAGGCAGTGAAAATACTCACGTGACAGTGTACTGAAATCAGATATACATTATTAAATGTTGCCCAAACCTACTGTATGTACTATCACCAAGATTGCACCTTCATGCTAACTAAAGACTTTCAGTGATAATGATGTGTCAAAGTTGGTTCATTAATTCTCATGATTATACCACCCTGGTGAGAGATGTTAATGGTGAAGAAAAGGGTATGGAGAGGTGGGAAAGATGTATGTAGAAGTATTTATACTTTTGATTATTCTAAGAACCTAAAAGTACTCTAACAATTAATTCTATTAAATATAAAGCCAAAAGAGAAAACTTCAGTAAATCTAGCTGTTTTTGAGCAATGAACAAAACATCGTTTATATATTCATAATTAGACTACATTGATCTGAAAAGAAAGTGATATATTTTCATAACACCTGTGTTTTTTTGGAAACTAAAAATGCCCCTGTGATAAGTATCTGACTTTTAATTTTCAGGGTTTTTCTCATTTTTCTAACAAGAGCTATGTCTTATTAAATATAGTTTATTAAACTATAGTTTTATCATTTCACAGCATGCTGTACTACATTATGTAATGACACTGAAGCAAAATTTTATCTACAATCTGTTGCTTAATAACAGCAAAATGCATTATGTATTTATTTTTGTAGTTCTAGATGCACAGCACACTTTTATTTTGTTTATTTTTATGTGGTGCTAAGATTGAACCCAGTGCTTTACACTTGCCATGTAAGTGCTACACCTCCAGCCCATCATTTTTCACTTTTTATTTTGTATCTTACTGTAATATCAAGCTTCCAGTGGTCTTCTCTGATCAGGTTTATTAACTGATAAGAAATATGCATCTTACATGTTCATATCTCTCTAAAAACTTTTATGAAATTGTCAGAATTTCTCCATTTGGACTTCTAAAAAAATAAAATAACTCTTCATCTTATCAGCTTAGTTGCCTCCTGAATAATACTGTTGGATCTTTACAAAATTAGTCAAATGTAAATTTTAAATAAAGGTATCTATAAGCCATTGCATCCAATAAAAATGTGAGCTATTTAAGTTTCATTCTGACTGATAGTCAGACATATGAGTATGGATCTAACATTCAACAATCTTCAAAGGTATAAAGGGCTCACACTGACTTTTCAAAGTACTGCATAGAATCTAGACATTGTTGAATGACAAAAATAGACTATCCATACCTTCACAAAGTAGTTTGTAATTAAAAAGAAACATGATATAATTAAATTCTTTAAATTTATAAGAAATGCCAAGTGATATTGGCATTAAAACAAAATCTTATGTACATAAGTGATTTAACCTTTATTATTTAAAAAAATCTTTATTTTATTTTTATGTGGTGCTGAGGATCAATCCCAGTATCCCAGACATGCTAGGCAAGCACTCTATCTCTGAACCAAAACCCCAGCCCAGTGGTTTGACCTTTAATTCATTGTTAGTTATTATGATGATGATTCAAGATTTTATGATTTCAAGATAATTTTATAATAATTGTATAAAAATATACATTCATCAAAACAATGAAATATAAATAGCATAGAAAAAATAAATATATTATTCTACTGCTGAGATAATACTTTGGTTTGTATTCCTCCATATTTATGTAAAAATAATAAAGTAGAAGTGTAAAAAAGTCTTATGATACATAATTTGAAATGTTGTCTCCCACTCTGCTTCTTTTTTGTTCTTGTTGTTTTGTATTGTTTTTAGATTCTCAATGTTTCTTGAAGCATAAAAATTTTAATTTTAATGAAAGAAAATTTATTATTATTTTATCTTATGAATCATTATTTTAATGTCATGTCTAACAGCTCTCTGCCTAAACCAAAATCAAAAACATTCTTCCATGCTTTCTTTAAAAAATTTTTATAGTTATATTTCTCAGATTTAGGTCTATAATTCTTATGCATTTTATGAACAAATTTTTATGAACAAATTTTTTATATATGGATATCAATTTGTTGAAAAGAAATTCTTAATGTATTTAATCATTTAGCAGCTCTTTCAAATATCAAAAGAAAAGGGGGCTGGGGCTGGGGCTGTGGGTCAGTGGTAGAGCACTTTCCTAGCATGGGTGAAGCAGTGGGTTCAATTCTCAGCACCACAGAAAAAATAAGTAAATAAAATGAACTTATAAACAGTAGATATTTTTATAAAAAAATCAAAAGGACATAGTTTTAGGGCTGGGATTGTGGCTCAGCAGTAGGGTGCAATAAAATAAAGATATTTTTAAAAAGAACATAATTTTAAGAGCTTATTTCTGTTTTCTCAATTCTATTTCATGGATCTATATCTTTATCTTAAGTCAATGTCATGTTGTCTTCATTACTCTCACAAAAGTTCTGAAATTGAGAAGTGTATATCTTTCCAATTTTGCTCTTCTATCCATTTATTTTAAATTTTATTTGATCTTATTATATTATTTGCACTTATGGATACCACCTTAAATCTTTTCTTAGATAAGACAGACATAAACATAAAAATTAAAAAGCTATATATTCAAGATATATACAAAAGAACATAGTCATCTTAAGATTTGAAAGTGATAACCATTAATGTATGCTTTTAGTAATGAGTATGAACTTAAATTTTCCCACTTTTGATGTCCACATCGACAAACATTTACTGAAAGCCTACCAGATACCCAGCAGTATGAAAGGTTAGATACTGAAAATACAGAAACCTTTTTCTTTACTTAGCATATAAATAAAAAATGATGGCAAAGTATACTAATAGCAACAAAAGAACAGTGTAAAATACAATGGTAACAAAGGCAAGAGATATTAATTTTATCTAATCAGATTTCCCTTCCTTCATACCTTATTTTGGAAAAAAAAGTTTACAAATTTTGGTATTTTCTACGTAAACTGAGTTTAAAAACACCAGAGGCTAGTACTTGCAATTCCTATGGCTCAGGCATGGAGGTAAGCTATATGCTCCATATCCCAAATTCAGCTTACAAATTAAGGGCTTTTTGTTTTATTAAAAGACATCAATATTTAAATGGATGAGAAGTAGCGAACTCAGTCTCATACTTGAATGGGATGACATTGAGTTGAACATGAAACCCCCTACTAAAACAGCTTTGGGAAATTCAGTGTTTGTGGGAGGTGGTACAATCTGCTTTAGATATACTTGAAATTCAAGGAAAACCTTTTCTGTAAATTAATGAGAAAAAGTAACAGATTACAATATATTTTGCTCAGACCTGGTTTGTAGCTCAGCAGTAGAGAACTTGCCTAGCATGTGTGAGGCACTGAGTTCAATCCCCAAACCACATAACAATAAATAAATGAGATAAATGTATTTTGTCCATCTATAATTTAAAAATTATTTTAAAAATGTATCTTCCTATAATTTCACATAAAATTTTCCAGGTATAATTTGTGACTAGTATAGAGCAATTCAATCCATCATCATCTTTATCATCGTAATCATCATTTTTATTTATAGAAAATGAAAAGCCCATGTAACAACATTTTTTTTGTTCTAGCAGCTAAGTTCCAAAAGACCCATGAATATTAAGCAGCTATACCTACAAAAAATACTACAGTGGTTTCTCTAGATTGTTGACTCTCATAATTTGCTACAAAGTAGTCTTCAGAAACTTTAAGGTTGCCTGAAGTCTGAAGGTACAGTATCGTGTTGTTGCTGAGTTCTACAAGAACACTTAAAGTCACCTGCATCATTCTTTCCCACGCAATCAATTTATTCTCTCCTGCATGCCTCCATGTACCCTGGTGCTCCAGTTACTTGTTTGTTAATTCATTTCCCTATGGACTATAAATGCTTGAAAATTCAAACTTTTCTCTGTCTTACTTTGCAGCCGTTCATCTAGTACAGTGTATTACATAAGGCAGATGCTCTAGAAAAACTGAATGAAACAAAATAAATACTTGCTCTTTATCTGTCTCCCTCACTCAACTAAAGTTCCTGAGGACAGAAGCTACTGAATTGAAAGTTCATTCCTACATTCCTAGCAGGTCCTCCCAAATGGATGCAGGCACTCATAAGCCTGTCATATATATTTTTATCCAAGTTTCTAATTTATTTTGAATTTTATTTGCATTTATTTGTGATTTGTCTTTATTTACTAAAACAAACACATTTCTGAATTTCCCCTACAAGATCTTGATAGAGAAATGAAATTTTCCAACAAGTGTTTAGTCCTCAATGTGATGACTACAGAGAAGAGAAGCAATCAATGTCAGCCATGCAGCCTTTTCTGCTGCTATAGACAGGCTACTGTTGGTGGCTTTGCCTCCAGAATTTGGCCAGAAAAAAGTCTTTTCTTCAAAAACAGTCACCGTTGGACTGCTGTTGTGATTTTTCTCAGTCAACATTGGTTCCTATCTCTTTCACAACTATGACATGTTCATTATTTGGAAAATCTTTTTGCCTACTCTGCATGTGACTATCTCAATTCAACTTATGGCAAGAAATAAGCTCAGGCAGCATCCCATTGCTCTTCTTGTGCAACACTGACTTCAATGTGAGAAGCCTTTTTACCTCTCAGGAGCTTGTCAATGAAAAAGGTTCAGTATGACTATAGTCTGATGTTGGACTGTTAACCACACAGGGAACATACCCCCCAATATCCTCAATCTGGAGATGCATCCATATCCCAGTGGAAAAGGTGACCCTTTTCTGGAAATTGGAATTGTCTCTGTCAGTTTTTTTCATAAAAAGAATGTTGAGTTAACATTCCTCTGAATCATTCTAGTACCAGATTACTGCCATATGTTACAATATGTGTCACTTACCTAATATTAGGTCAGAACATAAACATGTGGATATCACACATATCCCTTCTAATTCTCCTTATTCAAAGTAGTGAGAGAAGTGACATATTCCTTGACTTTAGAAGATGAGATTAAGCTGAATTTTTCAGTTAATGAAATTAAAAATAAATGTGCTGTCAAGTGGAAACCTCTTTGGTATCTCTGTAGCTTTGGTCAGCCACTGAATTTTTAAGTTAGAAAGACCTTAGTCAGACTGATATTTTTATTTAATAGATCCGGCCTGAGACCCAGAAAAGTTAAATGACTTACCATGGTCACAAAGAAAAACAGAACAAAAGTTAGAATAATGGTCGTCCTACCTCTGAAGTCATGGCTTTTCAAAATGCCACAACCAAAATAAATCTCTTGCCAAAAGCTGTACTCCAATTGGGCAGACATGAAGAGGCTTGTTCTCTGTTTTGCCTCACTCCCTACATCCTGGTAGTTTAGCTATATAATTACCTGTTACAAATTTTTGAAAAAGGGGTTGGGGTGTGACTCAGGGGTAGAGTGCTTGCCTAGCACACGTGAGACACTTGGTTTGATCCTCCGAACCACATAAAAATGAAATAAAGATATTGTGTCCATGGGGGCTGGGATTGTGGCTCAGTTGTAGAGTGTTCACTTAGCAATGTGCAAGGCCCTGGATTACATCCTCAGCACCACATAAAAATAAATGAACAAAATAAATGTATTGTGTGCAACTACAACTAAAAAATCAATATAAAAAGATATTGTGTCCACCTACAGCTAAAAAAAAATATTAACAAAATTGAGAAAGACAAGACTTCCATCTCTAAAAATAACTTAGCAACAGCATTGTTTTCTTAAAGATATTACTCCTTAGCAACTGCTATTAACTTCTTTCCCACTGTTTCCAAAAATGCCTCCATGTCCACTAAGACCCTATTCTCCCAAATGATCCTCAACCAAGTTCTGAAAAAAACTGAAAAAGCCCCACTCAAGCACCTTTATTATATAGAGAGAATGAAGCTGATGCCCACTTGTAGAGGTCACATAAAAGTCTATCAGAGACTCAAAGCAGCAGGAGAATGGCTTCTATTTTGGAATAAATATGAAGAAATCTAAATGTCAGGCCATGTGTAACCTGATATAACAATTGACAGGCACATCTTAGAAAACAAGCTTATAAGTTGAATAAATTAAACTGTCATAAAATCCACTACCACAAAATCCATTAATACAACAATCCCAAATGTATTCTAGGTGTTATACTTTGCAATTGAAAATATAAAATGTAAATGTAAAATTTGATATTTCAATTTAAAAATTTTCTACTTCTTCCTCCTCATCTAATGAGCAAAGAAATGGCCTGAAGGTGAGCAAAAGCGAAAGGAAAATAGTTATTTTTTTATGATAAATGGGAATAGATCAAGAAAATGATGAAGAATACTAAGAAAAGTATATTTTAATGACTTTCTTAAGGATAATTTTGATATATAACTAGAAAAGTGGCAATTTATTTAAGGCTGTGACAATCTTAGGGTTTTCATAATCTATAAGCCCACATAAAAGTTAATGAAAAATGTTATAAATTATTTAAATAGCAATTTAATAATAATCTGTGATAAAACCTCAGATCATAGTAATGAAAACAGTGGAGACAAGGAAAACATAAATTTTCTCAATAGACCATAAACATCAAGAAATACCATCTGATTCTTGACTTACCAAGAATCATAGGTATTATACGACTTTAAATTTTTTAAAAAATTAAAAAATAATTCTTAGCCAATTTTAAAGGTTACATTTTAAAAACTCAAAACTAAATTAAACAGACAAAGCTTTATATTGACTAGCAAAAAAACCATGAAAAACAATGGAAACCAAGAAGGACATAAAACCAGATCAATGAAATTAATTTTGGCCAAAAATACATAAAATATCTGTTAAAAGACAAAGTTCTTAGTAGGTTATAAAATGAAATTCAACTATGCTACACTTTTTGGAAAGAAACCTAAAATAAATGAAAAAGCAAAAGCAAATATAATCAGAAGTACACCATTTAAAGAGAAATATAAACAAAGCTGGCAATGTCAATTTCAACTGAAAAAAAGCCAATGCACAAGTTACAAATCATGAAGAAAGTCATCTTATTCAGATAAAAGGCGTAATCCTCAATTGAGATACTAGCAATAAATAACATTAAAATACACATTAAAACAAAAACTGACACATAAAAAATTATGGGAGTAATCATGGATAACTTTAAACCTTTGCTCAGACAAAAAATAATTATAGGAAAGTTGAACAGCATATTTAGAATCTTAAAATTACAACTTTAAAAATATCTGTAACTAGCCAGGTGCAGTGGCACATGCCTGTAATCCCAGCAGCTCAGGAAGCAAGAGGTAGGAGAATGCAGAATTCAAAGCCAGCCTCATGAAAAAAACAAGGTGGTAAGCAACTCAGTGAGATCCTGTCTCTAAATAAAATACAAAATAAGGCTGGGATGTGGCTCAGTGACTGAGTGCCCCTCTGTTCAGTCTCCATACCCTGCCCCCCAAAAAGTATGACTTGACCAAATTTGATCATAAAATAGTCCATAAAGACAACAATAAAAATTATAACAGAAAAATAATATCAATTTATTAATAACTAGTATAAAAAGTGTAATTGTAACAATCTGAGAAACATGCTGCCAAATAACAAGTGGATTAAAAAAACACCTTTGGTATACATACTCTATTTTTAAACTTTAAAAAATTAAATGCTTTCCATTTTTAATAATGTAGGAACTTTCTCCCACACAAGAAGAATAAAAAGTAAAATAGCTCAAGTAAGACAGGTATTTTTACTATTTTTTTTAACAGCAAAGGGTGCCCAGGAAAGGTATGTGTCACAAGATAACATAGGAATCCATGATGGCTCTCCCATCCTCCATATGATTTCCAACTCTGTACCTAAGTTGGCTGTAATAACTGGTGTAACATCTCAGGAAGTAGAGAAAAAATAAAAAAAGAATGCATGTGTTTAAGGAGGTGACCCTACTCACATTACCATTCACTTCTCATTGGTCAACATCCACCCCTGCTCCAAAAGAAGCTGAGAAACACAGGGTCTACGTGGGTATTTACACTAAAATCTAGGGATTCTGTTTCTAAATGAAAGAAAAAACTCTAAGAAACACTGCTGAGTCTTCCACACTCAAAAATTATATAAAATTCAACTCACTAATCAGGAAAAGAACAATAAAACCAAGAACAGATTTGCAATTATTTCATATTAGTTGGAAGCTTCTCAGTGTCAATGGAACTACCAAATATCAATTTAAGAGAACACCAGTGCATTCTGAGGATGCCTGAGCCCCATTCCAATACAATGCCTCATAGGCTAGAATGTATGTAAAGAATTCACTTACCTTTTCCTTGTTTAAGGATATTTAATTCATGTATTATTTATATTAACACTGATCTATCCAAATAGATTTTTTAGGTCAACTAAGTTTTAGTCCTTACATAATGTCTTCTAACTTTAAACAGAAGTTAATCTTTTGCTAGTAAATTAATTTTTGAAATGAGGACCAGGATTTTTTTAAAAAAATAATGCTACTATGGAATAATTCACAATCAGTAACACACATACACACACATTAAGTATACTTTTTAATGGGCTTACACAAATTTATACACTCATGTAATCACTGCCATAATACAGATACAGAACCCAATCTAAAAAGCTTTTTCTTAGCAAAGGAAATGATCAATAACAAGAAGGCAGAGCCTACAGAATGAGAAAATCATTATCACATTCACCTCAGGATAGAGAACTAATCTCCAGGATATATAAAGAATTGAAAAATCTTAACAGCAATCATCATCATCATCATCATCATCATCTAATCAATAAATGGACTAAGGAACTGAACAGACATGTCACAGAAGAAGAAATACAATCGATCAACTAACACATGAAAAAATGTTCAACATATCTAGCAATTAGAGAAATTCAAGTCAAAACCATTCTAAAATTCCATTTCCCTCCAGCCAGAATGGTAATTAACAAGAATACAAGCAACCATAGTGTTCGCAAGGCTGTGGGGAAAAAGGCATACTCATACATTGTTGGTGGGACTGCAAATTGGTACAACCACCATGGAAAGTAGTATAATGATTCCTTAGAAAACTTGGAATAGAACCAACAATTGACACACAGCTATCCCACTCCTTGATTCATACCCAAAGGACTTAAAATCAGCATATTACAGTGATGCAGCCACATCAATGTTTATAGCAGCTCAATTCACAAAAGTTAAATTGTGGAAGCAACCTAGGTGCCCCTTGACAGATGAATGAATAAAGAAAATGTGAGACACACACACACATACACACACACACACACACACTACTCAGACTTAAAGAAGAATGAAATTATGGCATTTGCTGGTAAATGGATGGAGCTGGAGAATATGATGCTAAGAAAAATAAGCCAATCCCCAAAACCAAAGGCCACACGTTTTCTCTGATAATCAGATGCTGGTCCATGGGGGGAAGGAATAGGGAAGAATGAAGAAAATTTGGTTTGCATAGAGGGGACTCAGGGGAGAGGTGGGGGAGTGAGAGTGAGAAAAATGATAGAATGAGTCAGACATTGTTACCCTATATACAGGATGATTACTCAACTGGTGTGATTCTGCATTGTGTACAGCCAGAGGAATAAGAATTTGTGCTACATTTGTGTACATTACATCAAAATGCGTTCTTCTGGCATACAGAACTAATTAGAACAAATAAAACAAAAGACACAGAATACATATATCATGCCATCAGTTCCCTTCTACTATATGCAGGTCCATCACAACCCACCCTAAGCTGTAGGCAACCTGTCTACACATTTGTCACCATAGATTAATGGTATAGCATTTCTGATATACTAATATGAGCAGTAAATGGAATCACATAGTTTGTAGTCTTTTGTGTCTGGCCTATTAGCATCATGTATCTGAGATGCATATATATTATTTGTACATGTCAGTACTTTATTCCCTTTTCTACTGAATAGTATCCCACCACATGGACATATCACCAGTTTGTTAATTCATTACTTGATGAATATCTGTTTCCAGTTTGGGGCTATTAACTAAAGCTGCTACAGTCTGAGCATCCCTAATCAAAAATTCCCAAACCTGAATGTTCCAAAATCCAAAATTTATTGAATGCCAATATGATGCTCAAAAAGTTTGAGGTTTTGGAGAATTTTAGATTCTGGATTTTTAGATTAGTGATGCTCTGCTGGTAAAATCTATGAAAATATTCCAACTTAAAAAAATATGAAATACTTCTGGTCCCAAAATTTTCAAATAAGGAATATTATAACTACATAAGTATTCATTTACAAGTCTGTATGTGAAGATATCATCCTCTTTCACTTTTCTTAGATAAATACTTCAGAGTATAATCATTGGTTCTTACGGTAATATAAGAAACTGCCAAACTGTTTCCCAAAAAGGTTTTATCATTTTACATTCTCATTGGCAATATGAGAAAGTTCTGACTAGTCCACATTTCAGTCACTGGTACTGCTCTTTTAAAATTTTTAATTATAGCTATTCTAGAGAGTATACAACATTATCTTATTATTGTACTGATTTTTGTTTTATTAGTATCTAATGAGGTTAAACACCTTTTCTTGTACTATATGGGCTATTTATAATCCTCTTCAGTCTATTCTTTAAAAAAGAGAGCCTCATTAATGAGCTGTAAGAGTTCTTTATGTGTTCTGGTCTAGGGCATTTGTCAAGTACATATATTATGAAATGCAAAGGACTGCAGAATATGTTTTAAATTGGATGGAGTAACATTTATCAATTTTTAATTTTTTGGTTCATACATTCTTTATCTTTAGAAATTCTTACCTACTCTAAGTTTGTGAATATTTTCTTCTGTGATTTCCTCTTAAAGTTTTACAGTATTAATCTTTTATATTTAGATTCACAACTTCTTTCAAGTTATTTCTGTGTACCAAAGTAAGGACTGAGTTAATCTTTCCATATGGATACCCACACATTCCAGTACCATTTATTAAAAAGACTGCCTTCTCCTCAATGAATTTCCTTGGCATGACTTTCTGTTTCTAGAATCTAGTATTTATCCTTAGGCCAATACTGCCTTGATCGGTACAGTTTCAAAAAAATCTTCAAATTGAGTGATCAATGTTCTGCAATACTGTAATTTTTCTTTTTGCTTACTTTTCTAGAATCTTTATATAATAATCTTTATATAATAATTTATAAATTTAGTTTTCAGTTGTTCGTTGCTTGGAAGTACATATACACCTAATGTTTATATAGATATACTGTCCTGAAATCTTGTTAAAATATAAGTTCTAGTGGCTTTTGGAGATTTCTCAGCATTTCCTTTGCACCTTGGGGGCAAGAGTTGGGAAGCCCAGATGCTAAAAGAACTTGTGCCATGCCAGAGACAATTTTTAAATGTCATCCTATCACTGAGGTGGCTAGCTTCCAGATTTGATCAATTATGAAGTACTTTAAGACCTTGAAAGTCATCCTTTCCTGGATCACTAATTCCAAGTATCACTCTTCAACAGTTGTAAGAGATCTGAATTTGCATTGCAGGCTATGACCTTACTAAGTCTAAAAAAATGTCTGTGACTTAAAAGTTCTTCATTACTTAAATAATTTTTTTGCCTCTTTAAAAAGAAGGAAAGGAGGCACCTGATCATCAAATAAAATACTCAAAACATAGTTGCTACTTCTCAAGGAGTTTCTGGTTAGGGATGAGCTGCATTTTCCATTTCTAGCAAACTATCACCAAAGGCTATTTCCAAGTAGCACATTCTTTTACTTTCAAACTGGGGAAACTTTTGTTAAATAACTAAGGTCGATTAAGAATTTATATATGTTTATTTACTTAGACAAAAAGTCAATCAAAATAGTAAAAGTGTCTCAACAAAAAAATTTGGGGACTATTACTTGGCCAATCAGACTGAAAGTCAACCTTGAACAAAGCAGCTCTTGTTTCTTTCAACTACTGACAACTGTAAACTAAAAGTGCTGTATACTTTAATGGATAAAGCTTACCCATACAAATATGGGAGGAAGAATCTTAGGACTGTGAGAAGAACTACTTCTGAAAAAAGGAGGATTCTAAAAGTTGATATAATCTCTGCCATGGGAAGACATTAGAAATGAACTCATCCCCCGCTCTACTCAGCACATATTTCCTCAATGACATCTATGCAAGAAGGTATTCAGCCTCCATTATACAATCTCATGGTTGGAGAATTTATCTTCTAATAAGTAGCACAAGCTATTTCCATGGAGATGTAACTGTTGCCGAGTTATTCATTATAGTGTTACTTAATCTGAGTAGAAATCTAACATTTTCCCCTTGATTCTTGCTATGTCTGTCTATTGCTTTAAAACTCCTTATTATACGTGTAAGCTAATCAAATGACAGAATATACTAAATTTCTAGTGAGATCTCTACTACTACATGTACTAGATAATTCTAAATGTGCATTCTTCTCTCTTAAGTTTACCTCCACTAGCCAGGCACAGTGGTGGACACCTGTAATCCCAGCCACTCAGAGGCTGAGGCAGGAGGATGGTGAATTCAAAGCCAGCCTCAGCAAAAGCAAGGCACTAAGCATCTCAGACCCTGTCTCTAAATAAAATACAAAATACTACTGGGGATGTAGCTTAGTGGTTGACTGCTTCTGAATTAGATCCCTAGTACCCCCACTCCCAAAAAATTCTCTTAAGGTTACCTCCCCTATCTTGGCACACTGGTGCATTCCTATAATCTTGGCAGCACAGGAGGCTGAGGCAGGAGGATTGTGAATTCAAAGCCCACTTCAGCAATTTAGCAAGGCCCTAAGCAACTCAGTGAGACCCTGTCTCTAAATAAAATATTAAAAAGGGCAGGGGGTGAGGCTCAGTGTTAAAAGCCCCAGGGTTCAATCACTGGTAACCAAAAAAAAAAAAAAAAGAAAAGAAAGTTTACCACAATTGCAACCAAGTTAGAAGCTAAACTGCCTAGAATAAGGGTTTGGCATAAGAAAGGAGGTGAAAGTAGTCAATTATAATTAGACTTGGAGTATCAAAGGAACAGCAGGGAGGCAAGTGTGGGTAAAGCAAAGTAAGCAAGCAGAAAATTAGAATAAACATGAGACTTGGAGTTTTATCTTGAGTGTGGTGGAAGAAAAATTGGAAGTAATCTGAAGTGAGGTGATCTAAAAAGGGGAATGACAGAACTGTTTAACAAACCAACTCCATTTCTGCCTCCTTCCCAACTTACTGAGTCTGAAAAGGTAATTTTCACCTGTCAGATGCACAACTACCCTAATCTGGGCTTTGGCAAGTGTTTCTGGATCCACGTTCCCATGCCAACTAGAACTTCTAGTTACCTAATTGACCAAAGGCATGTTGTGAGCATGTTCCCCAGAGCTGCCAAAAGTTCCTGGCATATGATCAATGAAGCACACAACTAGTGAGTGTTCTGAAGTAAATCAGTTAACACATTAACCAGGTAACAAAGAACAGCTGGCATGTTAGGGTTCTGTAGAATGCCATATCAAGGCTAGAACAAGGACAAGGGCAATTTATGCAGGCTGGTTTCCCCAGAAGAATCTGCTCTAGGTCACCCAGTGTGATCTAGTACTCTATCACAGAAAAAGTGGAAATTATCTGAAGTTTACCATCTGTCCATGAAAGAGTGTTACAAAATAGTCACAAACAAGTGAATCACATTGGGGAGCATAGTTTTTTTTATGAGAAAACATTAATCAATTCAGTTACAAAGTTCAACAACAAAGGTAAAATTAGGGGCTGGGGTTGTGGCTCAGCAGTGAGCACATCTAGCATGTATGAGTCCCTGGGTTCAATCTTCAACACCATATAAATAAATAAATAAATAAATAAATAAATATGTTGTGTCAACTACAACTAAAAAATATTTTTTTTTAAAAAAATTATAATTGGTTCAATTATTCAGAATAGTTAAGTTTTATGATGTTACAGTGAACACTTAATTGGTGAATAACAAACTACTCACCACTCCTAAGAGATACAAAGTTAGGCTGACAGTCTCTGGTCACATTTTCATCAACTGATCAAATGTACCCTGTTTTAAATATGTTTCTGTTTCAAGATGTTTAGTATACACTGATTTTAATATATACTGATTTCCTAATAACTATAGTTAACAGCACTGTAACATAGGTCTGAATGAAGCTTTCCATAATACATGTTTTCTATAGGTATCTCACAGCCTTCTTGCACTAAGGAACACTACACAGCACTTCAATCCTATATTTGATAGTATTTTTACTGTTAAAAATTTTAAGAAACAAGAAATACCCACCCCCCCACCCACCCACCCCAAAAAACAGCATAGACCACATAAAGGACACTTATTTACAGTAACCAAGATGAAAGAAGGCACAACATAAGTGTTCAACTAAAAACATATGTTGAGGAATCCAAATTTTAGCACTATTCTGTTTTACCACTAATTTACCAAATTTTACCACTATTCACTGGGATGAATTAACTACATAGCAAATGGTCCAGAAGTATTCACTCTGAAGTTATAATTAAATTAACAATGGAAAAATGCACAAAAATAAAATCTGTGAATAAAAGCCAACTCTATTTGTATAGTGATAATACAGATACAAATTTGGTGGAGCATAGATAGCATAGATAGCATCAGAGTAAAAATGACATCAGAGTAAAAATAACATTTTTCACTAAAATAAAAACAATTACGAGACAAACAACCTTGGACTTGAGTTGTTGTTCATGTATAATTCACAATTGTGCCCATATAAACTCTAATTACCACTACCAATAAAAGTGGAAGCAATTTCATAATTCCATCCACAGAAGCTATGATAGTCTATCAAATTTTATGAAAATTTATACACAAAGAATTAAAATATTTTTGTGACAAAGATGATGTCAAATGTGAAAAATACTTCATGATAGTAGTACATGTTTTCATTGTTGTTGTTGTTGATCTTGTTTTTGTTGTTGCTGTTGGTACCTGTCTTAGAATTCTTTGAATCTTTCAAGATCCACTTGGCAAGCCGGGCATGGTGGCGCAATCCTATAATCCCAGTGGCTCAGAAGGCTGAGCAGGAGATTGTGACTTCAAAAGCCAACCTCAGCAATGGTGAGATGAGGCTTTGAGCAACTCAGTGAGACCATGTTTTTCAATAAAATACAAAAAGTGGGGCTGGGGATGTGCCTCAGTAGTTTAGTGCCCCTGGAGTTCAATCTCAAGTACCAAAAACAAAAACAAAGAAAAAAATCCACTTGGCACATTGATGATTTTCAATCACTTTCTAAATCTTGGTTTCATTTTGTTCAAAGTCAATTGTAAATAGCTATGGATTAAAAATGTGTCCTCCCCCCAAAAAAGTTCTCATTTTGAACTCCTAATATCCAATGTAACGGTAGTTGGAGGTGTGACATTTGGGAGGTGATTAAGGTTAGATCAGGCCATGCAGTTGGGACCCTGCCAGTACCTTGGCCTTAGACTTCTTAGTCTCAATAACTATAAGAAATAAATGCTTATTATTTAATTGTTTAATCCAATTTATGGTATTTTATAATAACAGCCCAAATTAAGACAGAAATCTTTTAATTCAGGATGTAGTTTATTTAAGGGGAACCTATTTTTTTTATTTAAACAAGTTTATAATACATGACAGAATGAAATAAACCTAAGAATGCCTAAAAATTACCAGAATACAAATTTGGTAAAATTTTCAAGACCTATAAAATGGATACAACTTATGTGACAAGCTTTGTCTTCTAAAAACTTTATTGACTAGAAATATGTGAAATAGAGTAAAAGATACAATACCTATGAAATAATATGGGTTGGAATTCTTACATCTTAAACTATTTTTTAAAATTTTTTTAATATTTATTTTTTAGTTTTCGGCGGACACAACATCTTTATTTGTATGTGGTGCTGAGGATCAAACCCAGTGCCGCACGCATGCCAGGCGAGCGCGCTACCGCTTGAGCCACATCCCCAGCCCCTTAAACTATTTTTTAAAATCAAAATATTACAATAATCTTAATTTGGTAGAATTTGCTTTCACATAAACAGGTACCTTAGTATTTATAATTTGATCGCCTGTTCTAAAATTATTAAATCATAATTCACAGAGAATAGGAGTTGTTGAAAAAAATCAACAAAATTTTCCAAAAGTTTCAATGTTTTCAAATTAAGCAACCATAAAATGCAACTCTGAAAAGAAAAACATATTTATGAGACAATTAAAAATAATAACCAGGGCTGGGGCTGTAGCTCAGTAGTAGTGCACTTGCCTAGCAAGTGTGACAGATTGAGTTTGATCCTCAGCACTACATAAAAATAAACAAATAAGATAAAGGCATTCTGTCCATCTACAACTACAAAAAATTTTTAAAAATAATAATCAAATTTTAAAATACATCTTTTCAGAAATACAGAAATACCTAATTTTATGGCTAAAATACTAAATAATATATATGACCATTTACTGAGAATTCCATTTATGTTCTTATTAATGTTGAGATCCTCAACAGAATAGTTTTTGCTTTGGTTTAATGAACATAGATGTTAATATTTTTAGAATAATTTTCTTAATAGGACTATTCTGTAGGTTCACCAATCATAAAAAACAATGTCAATGAATAAAATAATAAAATTATAATATTCTATGTATATAATTATACAGATTTATTTATAACTCTTCATTCTCAAAAAACCCACAGTTGGGACAACAGATTTAGTGTTCAACCTAAGTGTGATGATTAATTTTAGTGTCAACTTAGCTAAGGTAATGATACCCAGCTGTGTAGCCTAACACTATTTTAGATGTTGCATGAGTCTCTTGCATATATGTGATTGACACTCACATGCAGCTGATTTTAAATAAAGCAAATTACTCTCCATAAATGGTGGGCCTTATTAAGTCAAGAGGAGGCCTGATCAGAAAAGACTGATGTTTCTGGAAAAATCTCTGCCTCAAGGCTATTAACATGTGAATCTTGGCTGAGTTTCTAGTTCGATGGCCTGTCCTACAAATTTCAGACTTGCCAACTCCCATAATCATATGAGCCAGTTCCATAAAATTAGTACAATCTCCCTCTGTGCCCCTTTGCTTTTACATCAATCTATCCATCCATCCATCCATCCACCTTACTAGTTTGTATTTTTGCCTAATATAGTAGAAAGGGAGGCTAAAAGTATCTAGGAGCTCCACTAAAAGTATGCTATTCCTGATAGAAACAGAAAGAGAGAGAAAGGGTTTCATTTTAGGAAACATGCAATCAAATGATTATCATTATTATTTAAGAAAAACTGAGCTGGGTGCAGTAATGCATTCCTGTAATCCCAGTGGTTTGGGAGGCTGAGGCAGGAGAATCTGGAGTTCAAAGCAAGCTTCACCAAGGGTGAATCATGAAGCAACTCATTAAGGCCCTGTCAAATAAATAAAATACAATAAAGGGCTGGGAATATGGCTCAGTGGGTGAGTGCCCCTGAGGTTAATTCATGGTACAAAAACAAAAACAAAAACAAAAACAAACTCAGATTCTATGGCTACACCTTTCTATATCAGAATGATACCACACAAATCACCAATGCTGACCCTTAGATTATCAACAGAGATGTGTCTCACTCCTCTTTGTACCCTCTTTCCAGCAGGGACTCAAACAAGGTCCTCTAGAATGTTCCCTAAATGAATTAAAGTATCACAAAATATCTCCAGCTCAAAATACTAGTAAGACAGTGAGAGTATATACAAAAATAAGTACTTTAATGTTTTCACTAACTATTAGAGTTCACTCAGAAGTATTAGTATCCTATATTAAACTGTTATTTGTACAAAATGGATTAAAACTGAATGAATAAAAATTGGATTTTCTGGTGCTGGGGTTGTGGCTCAGTGTATAGAATGTTTACCTAGCATGTGTGAGGCATGGGGTTCAATTTTTAGCACCACATATAAACAAATAAATTAATAAAGGTCTATCAATAACCAATAAAAATTTTATAAAATGGCTTTTCTAATTCTATAATCACTTATGTCCTTAAAAGCCAGAGTTCTTGGTATCAAGGAAAAGAGATACAAATGGAAGATTTAAACACAGTGTAGTCTCAAGTCAAAATTGAACTCAACAAAAACCTGTGAAGTGTTTTTACTGTATTTTAAATATTTGCACCACTATGGTATAGATATCAGGTGTTCCCAAAATCTCATGTGTGACTGCAAGAAAGTTTAGATGTCAAATGATTGGGTTATTAGAGGTTTAACCTAATCAGTGCATTAATCCCCTGGTAGGATTTTACTTGGTAGTAACAGTAGGCAGGTAGGGTTCAACTGAGGAGGGGGGTCCCTGAGGGCATGCATGCTTTTGGGTTTATACTTTCTCTTTGTTGAGCACAACTCTCTCTCTCTGCTTCTAAGTTGCTTTTCTTCACCACAATCTCCCACCACGATGTCCTGCATTGCCTCAGGCCCTGAGGGATGGGACTGGCTCTCTATGGCTTGAGACCTCTAAAATTATGAGTAATAAATACACTATTCCTTTTCTAAAATTGTTCTTGTCAGGCCCTTTTGTCACAACAGCAAAACAGCTGACTAAAACATACACATCTCTAGATAGAGATAAAAACATAGAAACAATGACCAACCCATTATCACACCTTAGATAGGGCTTCTAAATGAAACGACTGATTTTAGAACTCAGGAGTCACCTTCAAGTGCTTCCCACTGGCCAAAGATGTAATAATTTCAGTTGCAATAATGATAATACTTGAAATTTATTAGACCAACCAAATATACTTAATGCTAAGAATTAATAATGCTATATTTTTATAACTGGTTACCTTCAATAGATAGGGAACTACCTCATTATCTTAAAATTGGCAAATAAAAAGAAAAATATATCAAGAAATTGTCTTACCTTTCCTTGGTTAACTGTACACTGAGTAATCAAATAGCAGGCAAGGGTATAGGTCTCTTTATAAAAATATTCCAGTGAAAAAATTATCTGGGCATGGAAGTACACACCTGTAATCCCAGCAGCTCAGAAGCCTGAGGAAGGAGGATAGTAAGTTCAAAGACAACTTTAGCAAAAGTGAGCACTAAGCAACTAGGTGAGACCCTATCTCTAAATAAAATACAAAATAGGGCTGGGTATGTGGCTCAGTGGTCAAGTGCCCCTAAATTCAATCCCCAGTACCCTCCCCACAAAGAAAAATATAAAAAAATAGAATATTGTCACAGTTTAAAATAAATAAATGAACATATACAGGACAGAAAAAGAGATGCCACCAGGCATTCAAAATAAGTTTTCCAGCAGCCTGAGCTGTGGTCTGCAAATTCTCAGACTCCGAGATTCTGACTTAATGAATCAGAAAGTATGGGCATAGCACTCAGTAATATTTGCTTTAATAAGCCCAGCAAGTGATTCAGAAGGATGTTATATTTTGCTAAAGTTCACACTGAATCTGACCCAATTTGGGGATAGCTGCCACTCTGTAGGAACTATAGAGATCAAAGGAACATGCTGATCAACACCACAAATATGCAAACACCAAACCTACAAATGTAGGAAAATATTCAGGAAAAATTTCTCAGGTTCTTCAACAGGAAAAGTGCATGGATACTGAAGACTAAAAATTAGAAATATCTATAAACTAATATGAATACAAAAGAAGATATAAAATTTATCACATTTCAAAATTCTTATTTATGAAATGACTCCAGAAGTTCTAGTTCAGGTAGATCTAGTAAAGAAAAGGGGGCTTCTTTTTCCCTCAATTCCTAATCTATGGCTATAATTTCTCTCTGAGAAGGCAGGGTAGTGGCTCTTTTCATTTTTGCCAGACCTTAATGGCAGAATCTCTGTTCTGGACAGGCACAGTTGAGAGGATTAGAGCTCTCTTCCCTTAGTCAACTTCCTCATTTGAGCGGTAGAATCTCTACATGCAACAGCCTTATACTGGGCTGCTATTACACCAGGACCAACCTGCTGTGAAAGCACAGGTTCCATTCCCAGAGGGGCAATCCAAGATGATGAGGAGATGGCCTGGATCCCAAGCACCACTCTTAAAGCATGAATATCAGTCAGAGAGAAGTGAGAAGTGAGTCACAATCCTTGTTCTTGTGCACTGATTACAAGGTACTGCCTAGAAGGAGAGGCAAACTAGAGAAGCAAGACTCAAGAATGAAATACCTAAGTACAATGATGGAAACAATAAGATTTTCATAGAAAGCAATCAATAAGGTTTTCACAGTTCCATGATACTAGCAGCAACCAAACAAACAGTAGAGCAATGAGAAGTTTACAGAGAGAACTAGGAAAGGAATAGCCAGACCACAGTAAAATCTGGGTGTTGGGAAGGCTGCATGCAAGTGGTAGGCTGCACTAACTCAAGAACAATCAAAGCAGTTCATGAGGCAAGGGAAAAATATTCCCAAAGCACACATAGATCTTCAATAAAAGTAGGACACGTCACTGTCACTAGGGCTGAAGAAAAACCTTTCATCAAACAGTGGATGAACAATAAGCTATTCTGCCCCAAGGCTAATACCTAGAAACCTGGGCTATAAAGCAAAAGCTCACACACCCCTGGCAATTCAGATGATTGTGGGTATGCCCAAGGCTGTTCTCTATCTGACGTCACTTGAAGTGAAAAATTCAAGCTACTAGTTGCCATCTACACATGGGGAAAAGAAAATTAGTTCCATTCTGATATATTCCCAAGCAATACACATATCCAAAATTAAAGAGTAAAATATCTAATTGTATAGATGGTATAAGCACAGACTTTGACCAAAAAATGTGTTATGCTAATCAAAGGGTAAGCATGGGATAGGAAAGTTAAAAGAAAAATAAATCTGAATGTGGACATCACAGATTGTATACTGTGAGGAGACAAAATTTACAAAGTCAGGTCAGCCAAATCATTAATAAGTGGTCACCAAAGAACATCAGTACCCCTCCATTTCCACAAGGGCATCAGCACATAGTCACTATCTACACTATGTTATCTAAAATGTCAAATTTTCAACATATATTGTGCAAAGTGTAAAGATACAGAAAACTGCGACCCTATAAGATGATAAAACAAGTGGCAATACAAACTGATTTTAAAGGAGTCCAGATGTTGGATTTAGCAGATACAGATTTCATTGTAGTTATTTTAAATATATTCAAAAACTAAAGAAACTATGTATAAGGATGAAAACAAAGTGTGATTGCAATATCTCATCAAATAGAGAATATCAACAGATATATAGATGGTATAAAAATAGAAACTTCAGAATTGAAAAATACCAAAATTTTGAAATGGAAAATAACCTGGAAGAATCCAATAATAGATTTTATCTGACAGAATGAATCAACCCGGGCACAGTGGTAAACTCCTATAATCCAAGTTATTTGGGATTTGAGGTTAGAGGATCACAAATTTAAAGTCAGCCTGGAAAAAGATAAGAAAGGCAAATAAGAATACAAAGAAGAAGGAAGAATCAGAGATCTTAAAGACAGATTAATAGATATTTATAATTTGAAGAACTTAAAGAAAAACAATGAACAAAAAAGAACTGATACCATTAGGATAAAATAAGAAGTAAATAAATTTTTATAATATGTTGGTTGACATCTTCCCTAATTTGGAGAAAAACACTATTAATTTATAAATCAAAGAAGCTCAAAAACTCTAAACAGGATAAATACAGTTACATACCCAGAGACATGGTAAGTAAAAATGTTGAAAGGCAAAGGGAAAATCTGAAAGAACCAAAAAAAAAATGACTTCTCAAGCATAAGGAAATGCCCCCAACACACAAAATTAAACGATGACTTGTAAGAATCAAAAGTCAGAAGTCAATGGAATTAAATATTCAACATGCTGAAAGTAAGAAATTATGACTTAATAATCTTGTACCCAGCAATATTATCTTTAAAAAATGAGGTGAAATTAAGATGTTCCAAAAAACAAAAACTAATAATTTTTTTCATCTATTTTATAAATACTAAAGGGAACATGCTAAGCTGAAAACAACACTAAACAGTGCCATGGGGAGTGAGAAACTAAGGTAATTTAGAGAGAGGCTGGATGTTTGATAGGCAGTTTTAAGGCTCTTAAGTACATCAGTAAAGACAAAAAACTAGCAAGTAGTTGAGTTTGTATACTCCTAATGCTTTGCCAGGTTAGAAAGACCAAAGAGCTACAAAGAAAATAAGCAAGTTTCCAGGAAAATAATTTGAATTGGAGCATATAAGCTATATAAAGAATGAATTGTTATGGGAAGCTGATTATTGAATGGAGACAAGTGGGAGATTAACAGGCTGTGCTATGGTTTAGATTTTGTCTGCATGAACCCAGTCAAGTAATGAAAAACCTATTAGTACATCCCCACTCCTTATGTCCTTTTCTCCCACTGACAATCCAGGCTTAGATGAGGAAAAAAAAGCAGATTTTCTCTTCTGAAATATAAATGTATTTCCGACCCTGACCATTTCCCAGTTCCATATTTATAATTAGTCATACTCACCACATCCACACAGAGGCAGTCACAAGGATTAACTGCATGCACTCCAAAGCTAGACAATTCTTGGGTGTGAATCTCATTTTTCCCACTCACTAATGGGGAGAGTTAAGGAGGTTTTCTTTTCTCATCTGTAAAATAGAAACAAAAATAGCTCCTACATTATACAACTGTTTTGAGGATTAAATGAAATAATAAATGCAAAAGAACTTAAAACCCTGCATAGAACAGTTTACATGTACCTTATGATTAATATTATTATTAGCATTTATATTATCATCACTATTTCTAACAAGCATCTAAAACTAATCCAAAACTGACTTCATACCTTTCCTCCCAAATCATGTTGTTCATGTCTTCTCATTTTTAGTAAACTGCACCAATACTCCCATGATTGTTCTAGCTTAAACTCATAATTTATTACTTCTCCCTTTCCTCACATTCTACACCAACAATCCTGTCAAAATGTTACAAATTCTAACAATTAAATAATCTCCACAACTACCTGCCCCAACCCCAAATATCCCCATCTGCCTACCCAAGGTATAATAATAGCCTTCTGTCTCCTCATTTTTATTTCACTTCCACCTGTGACTCAACAATTAATTCTCCACACAATAAAACTTAAATTAGATGCCACTCCCTTGATGCAAACTTGCCAGCAGTTTTCCATTAAAGCTAGAATAATATCTTTACTTCAACACAGCCTACAAGGGCACCCCCTAGCCCAGCAGGCCCTCCAACCTCATCTGCCACCACTTTCCCCCTTACTTACAGTGCTCCGAATGCTGGCACGAGGGAGCCATGTTTTCTTTCAGTGTGTGCATCATGGAAGAATGAAGTCATGGACTGGGACCTGCATTCAGTCCTGAGGTCAGAAGGTCAGGCAGCCTGGCACAGAGCATGCGCAGGTGCATGCCCCCAAGGCTTTGCCCCCAGCATGACAGCCAGAGAGGCACAGTATACTAGGCCCTCCCCATCCTTGGTGTAGCTCCCCAAATCCCACACTCTACTCATGCCTGTCATAGGGCCCAGGGCAAAGGAGCGAATGTCCTGTGCTGCTGTATGCCCATGTGTTTGTAAGCCATTGACACCTAAGAAGGACAGCTGTAATAAGAGCTTGCATCTTATCACATGGTGGTTTCTGTGTTTTTTGAAATTTTCATTTTTTTTGGGGGGGATACCAGGTATTGAACTCAAGGGCACTCAACCACTGAGGCACATCACCAGTCCTATTTTGTATCTTATTTAGAGAGAGGGTCTCAATGAGTTGCTTAGCGCCTTGCCATTGCAGAGTTTGGCTTTGAACTCACAATCCTCCTATCTCAGCCACTGGATCCCCTGAAATTACAGCACCCAGCTGTGGCTTCTACTTTTTTTTTAATCTGTCAGTGGACCTTTATTTTATTTATTCATATGCTCTGAGAATCAAACCCAGTGCCTTACATATGCTAGGCCATTGCTCTGCCACTGAGCCACAACCCCAGCCTCACAACTTCCTAGACTCAGTAACCTCCTGAATCTCTGTCTCTAAACTCCAAGCATAAAGTTAATCAATCCTTAAATTGTCTGACTTTTGAAAATCATCCAATCTTAAAACTCCATGCTTCCTCAAAACCCAATATAAGAATATTTTTTGCCTACTAGAAGGACAATATTCTCCAACCATAGTTCTGTACACCCTTGCTTAGGAAGCACGCAAGATAGCTTTGTTTCAAAAATATTTGATGGTGATCTCCTCAGTCAATAATATAAAAAAGTGAGAATTTAGATATTAACATGTTTCTTCCCTGAAGTAAAAAAAATATATTTGTTACAATAATCCAACATAATGACAAGTTTGGAATTTTATGTAAAAGCACAATTCTTTTTGCCCAATATTCATTCACACTAGTGAAGGTCAGACACCTCTCCCTTCCTCCAAAACCCACAATTTCATATTATGAATGGTCCAAATCCAGCTAATGAATATACTATGCTAAACATTTTAATATCCAATCATTGAAACTTATACCAAGGACTTAATAACATCAAATAATCTTTTAAATTGTGCTTAAATATTTAAGTATATATTCTTTTTAACCTAATGAAAATGATTGTCTAGTTTGGTTTTGTAAAACCTAAAACCCTAAATTCAAAATCCTATCTTGGATTTACTTGGGCAAACTAATAAATTCTTAAGTTGCCCTATATATGAAATAAAATGACCATCACCAGTTCCTATCACTTGATAAAAAAGTGCACCTTTAGAGTAGAATAAGCAATGAATGTTTCAGAAAGAAAATCAAAACTGTATTATTATCTTTTAATCTGTTGTTAAAGTCAAGTCAGTTTGAGGTTTAGGTCACAATGGACAGAAACAGCCTCCAACATGACAAAAACAATGGCTACCAAATTTAACTTATTGTCTATATGGATTTAAATTAGAAAATGAGATAAATGGAAGGCTTCACCCTTGCACAAATCCCTCTGTATCAGAATGGCAATGTAAATCCTACCATTCTGGCCACCTGCATTAAATATGCTCAAAAACAGTTAGAGCTATCTCTTGGACTACTTTTGGATTCAGCAGTCTCAAAAAACCTATTATAAATTGCAAGCAGTGCTACCTTATGGTTAAACAAAACTCAGTGAGCTTCAAGAGTTTCAAATTTGAGCATTATTACAAACACTCAACTTACCGACCAATTCAAGCAGCAAAATTAGACTGTGTGCAAAAAGACCTACTTAGTCATGTAAGCATAGATTAGGTGAATTTATACAGAAATTGCTAGTTTTATTTCTTGAAGAACAATACCTCAAGAGATAGCATAACCCAATGAAAACAAAGTTACATTATGAGTTGGGTGACATTGAATACACAATTTAATCTCCCTAAACCAACTTTCTCAACTATAAAGTGGAAATAATTACTCTATTGCATAGGGTTTTTAGGAAGATTAAATGGGATATCAAAGAATTGGTGACTTTATTTTATTTTATTTTTTTAAAATTTTTATTGTTGGTTGTTCAAAACATTACATAGTTCTTGATATATCATATTTCACACTTTGATTCAAGTGGGTTATGAACTCCCATTTTTACCCCATATGCAGATTGCAGAATCACATCAGTTACACATCCATTGATTTACATATTGCCATACTAGTGTCTGTTGTATTCTGCTGCCTTTCCTATCCTCTACTATCCCCCCTACACTCCCCTCCCCTCCCCTCCCCTCTTCTCTCTCTACCCCTCTACTGACATTCATTTCTCCCCCTTGTATTATTTTTCCCTTTCCCCTCACTTCCTCTTGTATGTAATTTTGTATAACCCTGAGGTTATACAAAATTATAACCTCAGGGTTATAATTTCCCTTCTCTCTCCCT